>NW_017308093.1:158758-219720 GCF_000935625.1 Nanorana parkeri | reverse complement strand
AGCGATCTGGCGACAGGTAAGTCGCCAGGATCGCTTCTGTTGTAAAGCCGACAGTCGGCTCTACAAGTTTAAACAGAGTCCCGGCGGCAAAAGTCACCGGGAGTCTGTTTAAACAGCCCCGATGCTGGCGACGTACACTGTACGTCGTCAGTCACGAAGGGGTTAATCTGGCCTTTATACATATTCAGTTCATCTATGCCACACATGCACATTGCCTGTGTTTAATTTCTTAAACATTCCCGTAAAATACTCTTTGTACTGCTAGAAATCCAGTGTGGTTCTAAATTCCCATTTGAGCTGACAACACAGAACCTTTCATGCAATGAGATCCTAAGCAGCATTGACCATCCTGCTTGCTGGACTAAAGAACTGCCCATTATCTGCCCCTCTCAATGTGCATACATTGATTTCTTTCCCAGGAAAACCAGTTTGTTGCCTTGACTCCCAAGAGCCCACCCACACATTGCATAGGAAAAGGGCTCTTGGGAAATGTATTTCTGGGGGAAGTGCCTATATCATTAGGAACTGAGCTCCCAGCAGGTGCCCCTGCAAGAATTTCACAATCATTGTGAGGATATCATACAATCTGTTTCTTGCTACAGGAACAAGATAAAAGAAAAACATAATGCTGGGGCATGCTCTAGAGGGGGATAGGGAGGTTTGGGGGTACATTTGGGTAGTGCCTTGACACTTGACTCGTTATGTGAGCTTTATGCAGACATATTCCTGCGAGCCCCCAGTAAATTGTTCCAGTTTCGTTGATGTACATAACTTGAATAAGAAAATACATGATCTCTGCTTGCTTACCAGTCCTGTACAGCGTTGAAGGACTCCAGGTTGGAAATATCGTACATGAGCAGGAAACCCATGGCCCCGCGGTAGTATGCAGTGGTGATTGTCCGATACCTCTCCTGGCCAGCTGTGTCCTGCAGGACAGGAACAGAGTGTGAAGGTTAAAGCAAGGTCATGGTTACTGATAGCTTGTACTAGTTCCAGATAAACATTATAGGGAAATCACAGAATATTTTCAGTGCACACTTAATCTGAGTTATTATTGTAACGTGCCCAGTAAATGTGAATCTACAATTTCTACATCCCATCGGATATTTGCATTGCTGTGGTACATAGATGTATTATTTCCCCAAGCTGCTGCCTTGAATCTCAAACGCCTGCCTGCACCGTGCATGTAGAGAAAGGGCTCCAGTGAGATGTAGTTCTGTGGGTGTGCCTATGCCAGTAGCAACTGAGTTCCCAGCAGCTGCCCCTGCAAGATTTTTACAAGCCTGGTAATGATGACACAATGCCTAATAAAAGCTGCCTCTCGCTACAGGAACAAAGTAAATGTCAATGCTGGAACATGCTCTGGAGGGGGAGAAGGTTTGCGGTTAAATCTGCATAATGTTTGGACATACCCTTTAAACATGTAGCTAGACAGCTGACATACAGTATATGTGACCTGTCATAACAAAAGTGTTATCCCAAAAAAGAGTTTTTTTTAAATTCTTTACCAGCCTTTCTCAGCCAGGGTGCCTGGTGTGCCTTCTGGCTTCCTCAGGGGTACCTCAAAAGTTTGTGGTAGGGAGTCTGTGATGTGAAGGGGGTGGAATGTAGACTGAGGTGAAGGGGGGCTTCTGATGTAAAGAGGGAACTCTGATGTGAAAGGAGGAGACTCTAATATGAAAGGGAGGCTTTGATGTGAAAGGGGGGACTCTGATATGAAAGGGGGGACTCTGATATGAAAGGGGGGGACTCTGATATGAAAGGGGGGGACTCTGATATGAAAGGGGGGGACTCTGATATGAAAGGGGGCTTCTGAGGTGAACGGGGGCTGCTATTGCAAAGGGTGACCCTGATGTGAAGGAGAGGAAATCTTGATTTAAAGGGGGCATTTCGATGTTAAGGGGGAAACCCACTTTTTTGTGTGTGTTTTGCATGGGGTGCCCTTAAAATCTATGATATTTAAGACTGGGGTGCCTCGGAGTTTTGCATACTTTTAAAGTGTGCCACAACAGAAAAAGGTTGAGAAACGCCAATCTATTCAACCAGTCTTGTGATCCAGGTACAACCTGCAGGCAGCACAGTTAGGTTGGTGTCCTCCCTCTTTCCTACTGCAGCACAGCTTGGTCACTTTTGGTTTTCATTGCCGTGGAACTGATGCCAGATAGTTCTCCACACGGGGTCTTCAACATCAAAAAACAAGTGAATGGCTACGTTTCAAACCATTGCAAGGTCCTGGAAACAACCAACTCTTAGCTTCGTAGAGGTAAAACAAAGGATCAGGGCTACCTTATTAATGAATGACTGCTATACTGAATGACTCGTATGGAAAGTTCCTCCGGATCTGGTTGACATGGATGGACTATTTAGATGCCCAGGGAGGGCTTTTGTCATGACCTTCTAAGAGTCTAGTCATTGACATGTCCTTCTTGGGCAGAATTGCACCTTCTCTTCTTTTTTCCTCTTCTCTCTTTTGTCTTTTTCTTTCTTTCTTTCCTTACCTGTGACTGCTCTTGCCTTACGGGGTACACATATGTTGCTTAAACATTGTACTTTTGTGTTATATGCCTATCCCGTCTTTGTACATGGCGTTCTCTTATTATTCAGGATTGCAATTTATATGATAGGTTACAATGTGTGCGGCATTTTCTTGAAAAATGTTTCCATAAGGAAATTTCGTAAGCAAAACAAAAGTGAAAAGTTAAGTTCCCCCCTACCCCTAACCTGACCCTGATGATGACCCTAACACTTAACCATCCCCTTCACTCAAGCCCTAAAACTTGACTCCCAAATTAAAATTGAACCTACACACTAACACAAACTGCTAACTTATCCTGAAACTAAGCACTTAAATCTGCACTGCCTCCTTCCTAAGGCTGTTGAGAGCTACACCATGAACAAAAGCCCGTGTACACAGGACCTCAAGCTTCATGGAAATCGGATGGCTGTAGTAGACAGTTAGGCCAAAAGAAAACTATGCTGATCACATATGGCAATGTTGAGGCAATTTCAACCACTTTTAACCAATGACAAAGCCAATGACTCCAACCAACAGTTTGTATCAACACTGTGAAATTATCTTAAGTGGTAGAGACTAGGGATCCACCGATACCAAGTAGCGTACTCGGTACAAGTACAAGTACAGATACTTTTCCAGCTCCAAGACTAGACTAGAGAAAAATTCAAAAGTTAGGAGGCGGCTGTCATTTGTAAGGAGCACACGGAGCTCCTGGGATTTGTACATCTCTGTTTTATTGTATGATTTTGTTTTTATAAACATATAGAAGGGATGCACCGATACCAGTTTTGCAAGTACAAGTACTGATACTTGTCCAAGTCTTCACAGATACAAGTACTGATACATTTTTGTTTAACTGTCATATGACAGTTTTTCTAAAACAATACAGACTAATGATTTCAGGACAGTGATGGAGCGCCAGAGCCAGGCCCCAGCTGCGACCGCTGCAACCCTGGTAGCATGAAAATGCCAAGTATCGGCACTGGTATCTGAAAAGTATCGGTGGATCCAGTTGGATGAAAGTGATGGACAGTTGGATGAAAGTGGTTGAAATAGTCTGAAGGTTCTGTATGTGACCAGCACTGGTATTCCAGATAGATGGATCAACAGAGACAAAAAATGGAGGTAAGGACAGAAGAAAATGGCACTTTTCAGGTCACTTTCTTCCTTTATAGTCGTGAGTAGAAGGATTAGTAATCCATTAGAAGAGGATGAGGATGGTGCTGCAGACGGTGACTCACACAGCATTGCAGCTATTATACATAAAGTAGAATGTGGTTTATATTCTGAAGGGAAAGTAGCCAGAGGAAATGCCACATTAACAGAATAGCATAGAGAGCTGCTGATTTACATGCTGTGGAGCCAGTAATGTAAATGGAGACACATGGTAGGCTTGTATACCATGAGAGAAGTAGGCTTGCAGGTTAGTACAAGAAAACGTTGTCTTCTTTATGCCCATATACCATAGCGGTGTGTGTGTGTGGACATCACAGACAGCAGAGGGAAGCAATCAATATGCTGTGTTTCACAAAGCGGACCTCCACCTTACTCTGGTTAACTCAGGAGAAAACCCCAATTTCCCCCACCCTATCCAAATGAAAAAAATATGTTTTTGCTGTAATTGGGCTTTAAGTCAACACCTTAAAGAGACCAAGTGGGCAAAGTGACAGAATATCTTGAAGGCCTGCCTCCTGACCCACGTATAGTCACCTTTTTCCGTGCTCTCCAATCCTTTGTTGGAGCCGGGATTCTAAGCCCTGGGGAAGCTCCGTGTGGGATGGTGTAAGGCCCTGCAATAAATAGAAATACTGGGTATGTATGTACCAAGGGCTCCAAGCACAGGGAAGATGGACATAAGTGGGTCATGGGGCTTCAAGATACTCTTTCACTTTAAAACCATGTCACAAGCAGAAAGTAAAGTTTCTCCCGTACCCCCAACCTGACTCTTAGACTGACCACAGCATTTAATTATCCCCTCACCCATGCCCAAAAACTCAACTCTCAAATTAACATTGAACCTTCCACTAACACTCACTACTACTATTAACCTAACCCTGAAACATAACCCTTATAACTTAACTTCACCTTAACACGTAACCTTGCCTGAACCTCTAACACTTAAAATTACATCCTGTGTGACTGCCCAAATAGATCCCAGATCCAGTTATTATGTGATAAGTAACAAAAATACTTTCTTTACCTTCCCCAACTGAGCCAAACTCTCCATCATTAATGTCTGACACACTCTCCCCTCCCAGACACTGCAGATCACAGAGGGAGGATATCATCAACAGAGCCAGTGCTATCAACCCAAAAAGCAGTGGGCAGGACTACATCTGAGCAGTCGCTGATTAACAAGCTACAGGCTTGTGAATCAGCAGTGACAATGCTGATAGTCACTCCACCTGCAATGTCTTTTCAACCCACTGTAGTGTAAGTAGGCACAGACTACATGAGGACAACAATGCTGCTCTGCTTTCAGGCGCATTGCAGCAGCGTTGCCACCCCATCACAGGAAGCTGCATGTGGAACACCTCACTGGGAGGATCAACAGGTATTTATGAGATACCCAGCTGTGTTAAATGGAGATTAGCAGATCCAGCAAGGAGTAGTTCCTCCTCCATGTTTGACTGAGCATTTCCTGCTTATGGGCGTGGAAATAGGAAGGATGGGACCCAGAAGAGGAAATGCTGAAACAAATCTCCCATTCATCTCCAAAGAACCTGTTGTGCAACCTTGAACCCAAATATGTTTGTTATGCAAAATTTTACTTGTACCTTAAATGCGTTTGTCTTTATATTAGCATCCTACCATCCCCTGCACAGCAACACTCAGACTAGGTTAAGAAGGCACAGGATAAGCAACCCATCAGGCTGTGCTGCATGTACATGTGCTGACAAAAGGAGAGAGCACAGTGAGCAGAGGGATAACCTCATCAGTATACCTCTCCTCCTTCATTGTCCCATCAGAAGGCAGGGGGTGTATTGGGAACAAACTGCACTGCTGTATTGCAGGTGAGGACCTGGCTGTGCTGTATAACGGGGGTCTGGCCCTCAGAACTGGTTAAACAGAAATACATTCAAGTGTAAGATAAAACTGTGTCATAAAAAAACACAGTTAAAAGACAACAATGCGGTAAAGGAAATTTGTTGGAGAGATAAGCTTTTCTTACCCAGATTTGCAATTTTACTCTCTTCTCATTCCTGTACACGGTCTTCACCTTGAAGTCTATCCCCACCGTGCTGACGAAGGCTGAAGTGAAGGAGTCATCGGCATAGCGAAAGAGAAACGAAGTCTTCCCCACGCTGCTGTTCCCGATAATCAGGAGCTTAAACATGTAATCAAAGCTCTGGTCGGCGGCATCTTTCTGGGGTTGGCGCGGATCGCTGGCGGATGCCATCTATGGGGGGGATAAATAGGAGTCTTTTTACTTTATATCTTATCATATTAAAGTGCACCTGTGGTCTTCCAGGTAATTATATTTTGGGAAGGAAGGAATTGTACCCCACCAACCGCCACTTATATGCAGGGCCGGATTTACGCTGCCTGCTGCCCCAAGGCCAGGTTCCTCAATGCGCCCCCCTACCCACCAACCCGCCCCCCTCCAATGGAGAATGGAAGTCCCGCAGGCTGCATACAAGCGATCTCGACAACATCTCCTGGATCACTTGTACAAAACAAGCGGCGTACATTTAGCCCTCCTTGCTCAAAGCAGGGCTTAATGTAGAAAAAAACTGCATGTCCCGGGCATCAGAAGATAGAAAATCCACACCCCTGCTGCCCCTCTACTTCCTGCTACCCCAAGGCCGGGTCTTGGTTGGCCTTGTGGGAAATCCGGCCCTGCTTATATGGTATTTGGAAGGATCGCTATAAACATCACTACCATGAAAAATATTGCATTCTGATATGAATATGTATATAATGGTATTCAGAATATGAATCCCTTTTATACATTTCACGTGCCTTTATTTGTAATTTTTTACATGCAATGCAAACCAAGCTGTTCAGTTAAAGTGACAGTAACAAAGGTTAGACCAAACTATAACGCTGCCAGGGGTGCGTCCCACAATCGCCTTTTATTGACATTCCATTTAAAGATTCTAACACTGTGTATTGGGTTTAAAAGCAACTCCGCGCCAAAAGGAGAATAGAAAAAAAAAATAACCGGCAAAAGAAGAGTAGTAATAATTAGACATGTGCGATTCGTTTCGTTCCGAATCGAAATTCGGACGAATTTTCGGACATTCGGATGTATCCGAATTACAGACATAACGAATGCAAACGAATCCGAATTTCCATTTCCGAAATTCGGTAGCGTTAGTACGAACGTTCGTTTCGTTTTCTGTTCTTATTCGTTTCGTTCGTTGGAGCAAAGTGACATTAGAGAAGGAGAAAAATATTTTTTCCCCCTCAAATGTCACTTTTGCTGCAAACGAACAAACGAATAAGAACAGAAAACGAAACGAACGTTCGTACTAACGCTACCGAATTTCGTCCGAATCTGAATTCCGAATCCGAATTGACTTTCACACCCGAATCCTGAAAAACGAAATAACAAATCCGAATTTGAAACAAAACTAAACACATTTTTTGGCAGTGCACATGTCTAGTAATAATCACCTATCCCACCACCACCACCAAGCTTTGGATCCTTGACGACCTATGCTGTCTGAAGAATATTCCGAATCGGACATTGGTTGCCTGGTCTCCTGGTGCAAGCTGTGGTGGTGCCGTACTGATGTGCAGAGGCAGGTTGGACTACAACATGCAGTGGGAGTAAGGTTGCCACTTTTTTTCAAGTGAAACCCGAACACTGTAGCGACACGTGGACATTTTTATGGGAGAATGACTCACGGCTTATTCATATGTAAATAGTGCCACCTATTCATATGTAAATATCACGTCAAGACTATTTTCAGTGGGGGGCCAGTAGCCCATATCTTAATTTTGGTTGCCCCTGTCTGCCTGACATCTTGTGTCCGGGTTTCTGCTGCCATGAAACCCGGACAGAGCATTCAAAACCCGAACTGTCCGGGTCGATCCTGGACAGGTGGCAACCCTAATTGGGAGACCAGGCATCCAACACACCCAGAAGTATGTCAGATGCCGAAGATATTTCAGCCAGCATAACTCTTCAAGAGAATGAAGATATGAGGAACTGTTGATAGGACAGGTAAGCAATACGTTCCTTTTACAGGATCCTTTCTTCCTTGTTTTGGCCTGGCACGATGTAACCATGCAACTTGTACAAATCAACCCGGCCTCAGCATACAGCTGAAGCAACAATCTCTTCTCATTCCTGTACACGGTCTTCACCTTGAAGTCTGTCCCCAAGTTATAGACTTATTAATATAGAAATATCATCACCTTCCTCAAGTTTTATCAACCCAATCTTGTAGGAGTTGCACTGGAAGCCGGGCAAGTTGGCTCAAGCTTTCAAAATTTTCCCAGGCCAGTTGAGATACACACTCACCGGCCACTTTATTAGGTACACCTGTTCAATTGCTTGGTAACACAAATTGCTAATCAGCCAATCACATGGCAGCAACTCAATGGATTTAGGCAGCTAGACGTGGTGAAGACGACTTGCTGAAGTTCAAACTGACTTTAAGTGACTTTGAACGTGGCATGGTTGTTGGTGACAGACGGACTGGTCTGAGTATTTCAGAAACTGCTGATCTACTGGGATTTTCACACACAACCATCTCTCGGATCTACAGAGAATGGTCCGAAAAAGAGAAAATATCCAGTGAGCGGCAGTTGTGTGGACGAAAATGCGTTGCTGATGTCAGAGGTCAGAGGAGAATGGGCAGACTGGTTCGAGAGGATAGAAAGGCAACAGTAACTCAAATGACTGCTCGTTATATCCCAGGTCTGCAAAGTACCATCTCCGAAAGCACAACATGTTGAATCTTGAGGCAGATGGGCTACAGCAGCAGAAGACCACACCGGGTGCCACTCCTGTCAGCTAAGAACAGGAAACAAAAAAACGTTGCCTGGTCTGATTATCATCTCGATTTCTGCTGCGACATTCAGATGGGTCAGGATTTGGCGTAAACAACATGAAAGCACGGATCCATCCTGCCTTGTATCAACGGTTCAGGCTGGTGGTGGTGGTGGTGAGGGAGATATTTTCTTGGCACACTTTGGGCCCGTGATGTTATCATGTCAATATGGACCAAAATCTCTGAGGAATGTTTCCAACGCCTTGTTGAATCTATGCCACGAAGAATGAAGGCAGATCTGAAGGCAAAAGGGGTCCAACCTGGTACTAGCAAGGTGTACCTAATAAAGTGGCCGGTGAGTGTATATCATATATCATTTTTATTGTAGGTCTGCCCTGGGCATTCCCACTGTAGAACATGGTTAGTTCAGCTTTCAAGAGGCTCACATACCGTATAAGGCTGGGCACACACCTTACAACCATCACAAGACTTTTGCGACGAAAAAACTTACGATCTGCCTATCTTGCATAGGCAGATCATACTTGCGATGATCGGGCTTCCGATGACCGCAATGCTGAACGGGCAGTGTGCGCTTGCACACACCGGCCCGTCCTGCTTTTATCTTAGAAACATGCTACACACCCAAACCCAGGTTTTCAAACATGTTCGTAAGTTCAAAGTCGTGCGACCTTACAGTAGTAGAGGTCGCACGGCTTCCACACACCTTACGATAATCGTACGATCGCGGGATTTCCCGCGATTATCGTAAGGTGTGTGGGGACCTTTAGATGTCCAAAACACCTTAAACAGTAATCTTTGCTTTGAAGAAGGTTCCTGGCCTCGGCTTGAAACATCAACATAGCAATCCTGCGGAACATCCTCACTTCCATGTCTTGCACCTAGAGTATTGTGCTTCAGTTGATAGTGGAGGCAACACCTTGTCATGGTGGATGGGTGTACCTAAAATATTCATGTTTGAAACCTTGTGCTCTTGGTAGGTTAAGGCTTAGAGGAGAGGACAAAGAGCATTCTACAGAAAGGATTCCCATTCAAGAAGCCACTTGGGTGTAAGGACATCCCCTTGGGCTTCAGCGTTAGGATCACACTCTTAGGCAGGTTTCTCATGGCCAGGACACCCTCATAATCTTGCCAGGCAGTCAAAGTTGGTCTATCTTTGGGCCCAGGGTCCGCAGGGTGAGTTGTAAGGATCTGGTGTTATGGCCTCTGGAAAGGAGGACATGTATTGGCTCGTTCTAGCTGGACTAGATCTGTGCAACATGATGGGCATTGGAATGCAAGATGGTAATGAGAGAAGGCCATGACCCAGCCAACGACACACACATACTTGTTCTTCCTCAAGGAAATCCAGAACACTTACATTAGCGGCGACTCGGCAAGGCCTGGGGGCGGTTATAACTCTTCTAAACATGATATACATATCTTACTACAATGTAAATCTTACAGAGTTTTGGCAGATCTGAAAGCCAAATAAGAGCAGTAACAATTGGCCCTTCCGCCAAGCAGGAGTACCAAAGTATGCTCAGGTCTTTGGCTGGTTTGCAGAGTACAGCGTGAACCATCTGAGAAGGAATTTGGTCTACTGACACGCTTTGCAGTGCACCAGACTAGGGTCAGTGTACACTGCGGAGCTGTTTCTGATACAGTTCACTGAACCCAGACTGTAGTGTTTGTTGGGGAGCCGCCTCATCTGTGTCCAGCATTGTCTGATGCCAACAAGGTTCACGTGTCTTCTAATTTGGTCGACACACAACGCATGGCAACACATTCATACACATACATTCTTGTAATATGCATTTGTAAAGAGAGAACAATGGCACTTTCACTTTCAACCCTTTCACTAGACATGTAAGCTGCAGAAAAATTAACTTCAGATATTTCGGGATTCGTATCCGAAATTCAATTCGGTTCAGGTTTCGGATTCGCACGAAGTCCAAATTTTTGTTGTTTCGGATGAGTTTTTAAACAAATATTCGTTACGACTAACACAGAAAACCATATACAGATATTAATACTAAAGCTGAATCTCCCAGACCCGAATGGCATTCAGGATCCGAATTTCCAAATTGCATTCGAGAGCTCCAAAATGCCATTCGGGTCTGGGAGCCATAAACATATATTACTAAAGCTGAGGCTCCCAGACCCCAATGGCATTCTGGAGCTCCCCAATGCAATTTGGAAATTCGGATCCCGCATGCCATTCGGGTCTGGGAGCCTCAGCTTTAGTATTATATGTATATACTGTATATGGCTCCCATGTTGCCGTAACGAAAATTCGTATTCAGACCCATTCGGATGCATCAAACCGAAAAACACATCTGATTGGCCAGAAAAGTCACATGTCTGATTCAGTTCAGTTTTTGAATGAAATTCAGACGGGATCCGAAATTTGGAAACTGAAATGGTAGTTTCCCTTCTCTTTGCTGCTCTTCCTTTTACATCCTCATGTCTTCTCATGCTGGGGGAGAACTTCCCTTTGCAGCTCAGGGCCTCTTCCTGTAGTGCTGGCTCAGGTTGTGAACCTACACACAGACACCATGTATCCATTCCAGAGACAAGGCAGTCTGCTGCAAAACAGAAGTTCTCCCCCAGCATGAGAAGAGATGAGGATTTAAAAGGAAGAGCAGCAAAGAGAAGGGAAACAACCATGGATTACAGTAAGGCGCACATTACAGTATTGTTTTATGTTACAAAATCTGAGGGTTTAATGTCACTTTAAGCACGTACAATATAGTGTATGTATATAATGTACTAACATACAGTATATACATATAGAAGTCATTTCAGTGTAACAACACACGGCTGACATTGGAAAGCAGAAAGTTTGCTGCTGAGAAACAGATTAAAAAGGATATGTCTAGGTGTCAGCAGACTATCAATGGGGTGTGTGGGGGGTGGATGTGCTTAGCACCAACGTTTAGGGATCACAACGCGAGTCTTCAAATCAGACGACTGATTGAAAACAATGCGCTCCCCGTGTGGCTGTTATTGTATGTCAGCAGTTGTTAAGCGATTAGGTGCAGTCATTGTAGAAGTGAATCTACCGTGCTGGAGAGGACGTGCCTGGAGCGGCTAAATCTCTCTTCTTTATACAATAACATATACAATATATATATAATGTGTATATATATATACACACACATACTGTATATATACACACACACATATAGATATATATACACACACATGTACACACATATACACACACACATGTACACACCTATACACACACACATGTACATACATATATACACACACACACACATGTACACACATATATACACACACCTATATACACACACACCTATACACACACACACACATGTACACACATATATACACACACACATGTACACACATATATACACACACACACACACATGTACACACCTATACACACACACACACATATATACACACACATATATACACACACACACATGTACACACATATATACCCACACATGTACACACCTATATATACACACACACACACACACACATGTACACACCTATACACACACACACGGGTGCAAATGGAAAAGTTGACCGTCCAGACCGGAGTGTGTGACAGATGGAGCCGGTAATGAAAGGTTTCCATTAGCGCTGCCATCTGTCACTTATCAGTCAGGGCGGCCATTATTATTATTATTGATGGAATCATCCGGCCTCATGTCCTCCTCGTTCTCTGATCCTCGTAGTTGAAGAATATCGGCCGTGAGATACGCACACAAATCACACACTATAATAATAATAATATAAACCGTGACAATAAGACAATACTCTGCAGTGAAAGGGTTAACAATGAAGTTTAGTCTGCTTATATTTCACCTCCCCTCCCCCTCCTTTCTCCGCTCATCATCACCCTGATTCCATTACATACCTAATTTTAGACCCAGTGACATCATCACCGGGTTTCTGTGATTCTCTATGCAATGTAGGCAGATCATGGCTGGTGGGAGGGGCCAGCAGGGTGCTATACATGGCTTCCTTAAAACAGGAAGCTTTGGTAACCTGCACATGTGATGCTGAGCCTCCATGACTGAAACAACTGAAATTTAATGAATGCAAGGGGCAGGGCATCATCCTGGGTCACCATCTACTTCTTGGTCTGAGATGCCGACTCAGAGACGACACAGCCATGTAAATCCTGGTGGCTGTGTTCACAAATGTCTGACACAGATCAGCCCCCGCTGCAGTCTCTTACCTTGTGACTTGCTACAAAGTTACAATGTTGCAGTCTGATCACTGGGGGAGAGGAGACTGAGGAAATGCTTCCTACTGCCTGCAACAGACTGATGACATCATCTCAGCCTAGGCACAGTCAGTGATTGGAGCTCGAGGATGGCTTTTACTGATTACGGGTGGAGCTTTTTTTGAAACATTATAGATGGGGTAGGCAACTTCGGCCTTCCAGCTGCTGTGGAACTACAAATCCCATGAGGCATTGCAACACTCTCACAGCCACAGGCATGACTCCTAGAGACAGAGGCATGATGAGATTTGTAGTTTCACCACAGCGGGCATGCCAAGGTTGCCCAACCCTGTCTTATACTGTTTCTGTATATTCTGACAAGTCATGCATGTATTTAATGTATATCAGGAGGCCCCATAAGGAGCCACTATGGATGACCACTACGTAGCCACTATGGATGACCACTACGGAGCCACTATGGGTGCCCACTACGGAGCCAGTATGGGTGCCCACTACGGAGCCAGTATGGGTGCCCACTACGGAGCCAGTATGGGTGCCCACTACGGAGCCAGTATGGGTGCCCACTACGGAGCCAGTATGGGTGCCCACTACGGAGCCAGTATGGGTGCCCACTACGGAGCCAGTATGGGTGCCCACTACGGAGCCAGTATGGGTGCCCACTACGGAGCCAGTATGGGTGCCCACTACGGAGCCAGTATGGGTGCCCACTACGGAGCCAGTATGGGTGCCCACTACGGAGCCAGTATGGGTGCCCACTACGGAGCCAGTATGGGTGCCCACTACGGAGCCAGTATGGGTGCCCACTACGGAGCCAGTATGGGTGCCCACTACGGAGCCAGTATGGGTGCCCACTACGGAGCCAGTATGGGTGCCCACTACGGAGCCAGTATGGGTGCCCACTACGGAGCCAGTATGGGTGCCCACTACGGAGCCAGTATGGGTGCCCACTACGGAGCCAGTATGGGTGCCCACTACGGAGCCAGTATGGGTGCCCACTACGGAGCCAGTATGGGTGCCCACTACGGAGCCAGTATGGGTGCCCACTACGGAGCCAGTATGGGTGCCCACTACGGAGCCAGTATGGGTGCCCACTACGGAGCCAGTATGGGTGCCCACTACGGAGCCAGTATGGGTGCCCACTACGGAGCCAGTATGGGTGCCCACTACGGAGCCAGTATGGGTGCCCACTACGGAGCCAGTATGGGTGCCCACTACGGAGCCAGTATGGGTGCCCACTACGGAGCCAGTATGGGTGCCCACTACGGAGCCAGTATGGGTGCCCACTACGGAGCCAGTATGGGTGCCCACTACGGAGCCAGTATGGGTGCCCACTACGGAGCCAGTATGGGTGCCCACTACGGAGCCAGTATGGGTGCCCACTACGGAGCCAGTATGGGTGCCCACTACGGAGCCAGTATGGGTGCCCACTACGGAGCCAGTATGGGTGCCCACTACGGAGCCAGTATGGGTGCCCACTACGGAGCCAGTATGGGTGCCCACTACGGAGCCAGTATGGGTGCCCACTACGGAGCCAGTATGGGTGCCCACTACGGAGCCAGTATGGGTGCCCACTACGGAGCCAGTATGGGTGCCCACTACGGAGCCAGTATGGGTGCCCACTACGGAGCCAGTATGGGTGCCCACTACGGAGCCAGTATGGGTGCCCACTACGGAGCCAGTATGGGTGCCCACTACGGAGCCAGTATGGGTGCCCACTACGGAGCCAGTATGGGTGCCCACTACGGAGCCAGTATGGGTGCCCACTACGGAGCCAGTATGGGTGCCCACTACGGAGCCAGTATGGGTGCCCACTACGGAGCCAGTATGGGTGCCCACTACGGAGCCAGTATGGGTGCCCACTACGGAGCCAGTATGGGTGCCCACTACGGAGCCAGTATGGGTGCCCACTACGGAGCCAGTATGGGTGACCACTACGGAGCCAGATCTGATGAACATCAAGTTTAAAGCATCACATGACTTGATCTTCAGCTCCGAGAGGCTCTTCTGCCACCACAATGGTCCTCAGGTATTCAGCTGATAAATAACAGATCTCGCCCCAAGTCTGGATTACCATGACAATGGCGGTAATAGCTCTGCGGACACGTGGACTGATTCTCCGCAGCGTCCAGGCACACGGCGACGTCTACAGCTCAGACTTTAATGGAGCTTTTGTTCCGCTCTCCAGTGTCAGAGGCGCTGAACCCAATGATTTACCACTGCCCATTGTTCAGCATTGGACGGGATCCGTGGCGGCTCAGCGCCATTGTCTTCTCTCCTGGGTGGCAGATCTGCATTGAAATGGGACGCAGATGTGTCAGGAGGACGAGAAGCTCCGGACTGCGGGTGGCGGAGTCCTCAATCAGAGGCAGCACCCAAACGTGGCCCCTTGTACAGCAACCTACGGTATGGATAGGCTGGCATCTCTGCAGCCCCCTGGTATATGTGTAAGGCACAGTGTATGAGTCTGCAGTCAATGTGCGGCATCCACAGCTGGTCAGAGATATTAGAATGTGGATCAATACTCCAGCATTGCTCTTCATAAGCTGAGCATGATGGGGATTATCTCAGCATCGCATGCAGACAACGCTCATTGCTTCCATCACAAACAAAATCGAGGGGCCCGTTCGCTCGAGCTGTACAACCCTTCGACACTTCTGTTGTTGTGGAACTACAAGTCCCATGAGGCACTGCATCACTCTGACAGCCACAGGCATGACTCCCAGAGACATGATGGGATTTTTAGTTCCACCACAACTGGAGGGCCGAAGTTTGGATACCCCTCCCGTAGAGTGTTTGGTGTTCAACAGGGCCCTCCTTGATTACATTGTATTCCACTACAGCAGGGGTGGGCAACTCCGGCCCTCCAGCTGTGCTTTGACTACAAATCCCAACATGTCTCTGGGAGTCATGCCTGTAACTGTCAGAGTCCTGCAATGCATCATGGGACTTGTAGTTCCACATTAGCTGGAGGGCCGAAGCTGCCCACCCTGCAATGAGGGTCTTTACAAATTTTGACTTGGAGCTTCCAAAGGGGTCAGGACTCTCTCCCCACCATCATGTGGTAGCACTGAGTACCTGAACAGCCAATCACAAAGAACCAATGATGTCACATGTTCCTCTATATCTGGAAGTACCGGGTGAGTCAGTTCAGTTACCCAATTCAATGGAGCAACAAGGGAGGGAAGGGAAGTATGGACAGCTGCCATTAAAGTGAACCTGTTGCTTTGTCCTCAGGTTTACGTTAACCCAGACGTGGGCATTTCTAGCCCTCCAGCTTTAACTACAACTCTCATCATAGCTCTGCCTCTGGGAGTCATGCCTGTAACAGTCTTGCAATGTCTCATGGGACCTGTAGTTCCACAACAGTTGCCCACCCCTGCTTTAACCCCTTGCCACCCTTTAAGGGGAATCTTAACGCTGGGAGTTGGAGGCGGGCTTCCCGATCATGTGATCACTGAGATTGGCCGACACAGAAATCAAATGATAAGGAGGCCGTCCCATTGGCTCCCAATTGCAAGTGGTGACCGGCAACTGCTGGTGACAGCTTGGTCACGGTGCTGGGAGCACGTTCTCGGCACGGAACAGCTGACCTGTACGATGTACATACGCGGCTTGACATTCTATGCCCACCCACTGTGCCGCCACATATATGCCCTACGCCAGCGGGAGCGGGTCAAAGACAGCGAATGGACGCCATGGAAACCATTCCTTTGTGCCCCATCCAGGACCTCCGGTCTATAGCACGTATGCAGCCCAAGTGTATTCCATTTGTCATACGGAGGTTCCATCGTCGGTGCAAGGCCTGGACACCGCGGCTTCCCTAGAGTAGGATTCGTGATGCAAAGGATGACATTACAGAGCCGGTCCCCTTTTTGGTCCCTTCGTGCCACCTCACCATAACCGAACCAGCTTCCCACAAACCAAAAAGATAGCAAATGACGATAAAAGGAGCGAATGTAAAACTACAAAAACAAACAGAAATTGGCAACGCGCGTTTCCTGGAGCGTGCCGAAACCGCGATCGTCAGGGGTGACCCGACCAGATATAAAGTCGATGGACGGCCCTCAGCAGCCGAAGGTCCCATTCATTACTCTGGGCTGCTACGGTTCCAGGACAGGGACACCCGTCCTTCCAACCTCTCTCAATGGGATTGTCAGGCAGTACAGAGTGATAGTGGAAACCCCCTTTAAGACTTCCTGCTACATGACAATGAATGGCGCAAATGGCTCTCAGCATCTCCGGAGGACAAATTTTATATGATTCTCTGTACTCGGCAGATAAAGATTAACGGCCGACGCGCAGCACCACCTCCCGGGACGCCCGCCCGCCGCCGTGCCCTAAACAGCGGGTACACGCATCTGCTGCAGAGCGCCATCCATCATCTAAAAATAAAACGATCGCCCCTCCGTGATCTTCTGGTTCCCCAACCTGCGGCCGACGGCGAGCGCTTTATTCTTTCACGCCAAAACCCCTCGTTGAGAAAAGCCGACGCGGTCGGGGGTTTGCTTTTGGGAGGGGGGCACCAACGGGGTGAACGGTGGTCGTTTAGTTGCGTCTGATGAGAGGTGGGACGGGGAGAACAGCTGGCCGTACACCTGTGTGCAGGAAGCAGCCTCCCGAGTGCACACACACCCACATGTAAGGAGACGTGTACCTGGCGTTGCCGGGAGCAGCTGTGGGACGATGGGCTCCTCCGGTACACACACACACATACATACACACACACACACACGTATGTGTATATACAGTATATATATATTTATGGGTAAAGTTTAGGAAAGGAGAAAGCTGTGAATGGTTTTACCTTGTCCTGCAGAGTCCGGGAGACACGGAGGGGTGACGGCGGGGATTCTACTCTTCCTTGGCACGGACGCGTCTCCGGGGTGTGCGGTGGCCGCGGTGGATCGGTGGCGGTTCCTGTCACTGGTCCTGGCAGCTGTCTGCTCTCTCTCTCCCGGATCTGTCTGTTTGCAGGTAGCTCTCCCTCTCTAAACTGAGGTGTGTCTCCTTCCCCTGCAGTCTCCCTCCCTCCCTCCTTCCCTGGCAGCTCTCACCTCCTCCTCCTCCCTCCTCGGCCCTCTGCCTGCAGGGTTGGCCCTTCCTGTCCCCGGCCAGCCTATCCTCGGCCCCTTGTGTCCTGCCGCCTGTGTACACCATCCACTTCTACATCCTCCTCATTATCTCCGGCCATCCTACCATGACTCTCCTCTAATGAGACTCCACCGTGACACAGGGGACCACGCCGGATCAGATGATCCCTGTCCTGTGTGCACATGTCACCGCGTCAGCGAGTCTGTGTACTCTACCGGTGATGTGTGTACATGTCATGGTGAGGGGGGGATTTATCAAAGCTGGAGCAGACAGAATCTGGAGCAGTTGTCCATGGCAACTCAGTTCATTAACTTAACTAAACAAACTGAAGAGAGAAGCTGATTGGTTGCTACCGGCAACACTGTCACCCCAAGAGTGAGCACGAGTGTGTACTGTACCTGTAATGTGTGTACATGTCATGGGGTGAGTGAGTCTGTGTACTTTACAACTATATTGTGCGTACATGTCATGGTGGGGGGAATTTATCAAAGATGGAGCAGACAGAATCTGGAGCAGTTGCCCATAGTAACCAATCAGTTTCTAGCTTTCATTTCCAAACCTTTTCTAAACAAACTGAAGCGAGAAGCTGATTGGTTGCTACGGGCAACACTGTCCCCCCCACAAGTGTGAGCAAGAGTGTCTACTGTACATGTGATGTGTACACATGCCACAATGAGGGGAATTTATCAAAGTGTGAGGAGCGTGTACTGTACCTGTAATGAGTGTACATGTCACGGTGTGAGGAGCGTGTACTGTACCTGTAATGAGTGTACATGTCACGGTGTGAGGAGCGTGTACTATACCTGTAGTGAGTGTACATGTCACGGTGTGAGGAGCGTGTACTGTACCTGTAGTGAGTGTACATGTCACGGTGTGAGGAGCGTGTACTGTACCTGTAATGAGTGTACATGTCACGGTGTGAGGAGTGTGTACTGTACCTGTAATGAGTGTACATGTCACGGTGTGAGGAGCGTGTACTGTACCTGTATGTATATATGTATGTATATATGTATGTATGTATATATGTATGTTAAGATGTTTTGCTCCGTGTACAGTGTATGTCGTCTTTGTACATCAACTGCATGTGAGTTCACCAAGTATAGTACACGCTCCTCACACCGTGACATGTACACTCATTACAGGTACAGTACACACTCCTCACACCATGACATGTACACTCATTACAGGTACAGGTACATAAGCTGACTTCCACCACCGGGACCTGACCGGGCTCCCCGGTCTGACACGCACAGAAACTGGTTCCAGGGTGGAGTAACATCCCTGAGCGGGCCGGGAGTTTACATAGAACCCAAAAACCACCCGATCTGCTTCAGCCGGGCTCGTTGTCTGATCTTCCCGTCCAAACAACCAAAACTCCCCCAAATAACCAAAAAGAAAACTGTCAGAATCTGGGACATACACGCTTCCCGTGCTGGATACAACCAGGCGGTTTTATTGGCCCGCTGTGACATACATCCCCACCACATATCCACCACTTTCTGTAACATCTGAATAAAGTTTTGTTGAACCTTTTGGCTGATCTGTTTGAGGATGGTGCACTGAAGTACGAAATTGCGTCACCTTACCTAGTTTGCAACGCTCTTCAGACATAAAGGGGGCACCCTGGTCTGTAAGGACCGCTTTGGGAATGCCCACCTGGCTGAAACCCTGAAATAGCTCTTTGGCTATTGCTTCAGAGAGGGATCACTTACAAATAACGGGGGGGGGGGGGCATAGTCCATCATGACTAGAATATGTTGATGCCCCCTAGTGAAGTTCAACACAGAGCTGACCGAGTCTATAGCGGTCCTCTTGAAAGGGGGGACCTCTCTGATGTGGATGGAAATCAAAGGGCTATGGAAATGTGGCATTGGTGGAGATATCTGACACACAGGGCAGGAAGAACAGTCATTTTCTACCTCCTTACCGACCCCAGACCAATAGAATCTCTGTAATATTTTGGGGGGTTTTCTCTGCCCCCAAATGCCATCCTAGAAGGTGACCATGGGTCAACTCTATTACCAATTTTCAGGTAAGGTCTGAGCACCACCAGCTGATCAATGGTTCTTCTCTTGTCCTTTGTGATACACAGTGTAATAGGTCCATTTGGATGATGAAGTTTGGGAAGGCAACCCTCTTGTTTTGGTTCCCATTGTTGGTTCCCTTGTGAGGATATAGGCTTCTCACCAGGACGCGTTGCATCCCCTGCTAACACAGACAAGGAACCTCAGGAGCTTCCTCATGATTATCAGAGGGTTTGCTAGGATCTCCTTCACCTCTGAGGAACCAAATGATGGGTGATCTGGGCGATCCAAGTGTGCCCAGAATATTGGGAAATCCCTTCCCACAATGGCATCATGTGGCAGGTAGGAAACCATACCCACTTGATGACACGGGTTTCCTAGGTCTCAAAGGACACCATTGCCCCACAGGATACTCTCTAATGTCTGTAGACATTAATTCAGCTTCAACCAATGTTACCTGAATCCAGCAATATGACATTTTTACCATTATTCACATTTTGCATAAAAGTTTCTAATTTCCCCGTATTGCAATGCATGCAACCATCATGAATAGCGGTGGACATCTGTCTCTTAGAAAATCACAGTACATTGACTCATCTACAGCCAGGGAATATGTCCCTCTTCCCGACAGCGGTAACAGCTGCCTCCTGAGGAACTGGCCTTCCAGGCCACTCCCACCAGACATTGGAATGAGTCCCCACAGCACCTTTAATTCCCCCTTTTTCACTCTCTCCTCCCCCATTCCTTGGTACAATCTTACCCACAGCTAGGGATGGTCTGGTCCTGGGGTGGAAAGTTTGTGAGTCCCTGAGACGGGAGGATAGTTTCTCAGTGCTTAGGTACCTTTCAATCAGGTGCACAAGTTAATTCACTGTCTCTGGATGTATTTTGCTCACCCATTATTCCATGACCACACTTTCAACATTTTGTGGTCCTGACAAATCCTCTAGCACCAGCCAATTCATGGTCAGATTAATGAGATCATAGATTTGTGATCTTGGTGGAGGACCGATTAGCTGAGGAGAGGAGCACGGGTGCCAAGGTGTTCAGACACGGTGCCTGGTAGAAGTCCAGCAACTGGGTCCTTGGGAGGATGAGCAGGCTGGTGTCAAGCGGAGAGGTCAGCGTGGTCTGCAGCAGGAACTAGGAGCAAAGTCAAACAAGCCAGGGGTCAAAGCTAGATGGTCAGCACGGTACCAAGGGAGATGACAGAAGCGAATCCAGGAAACAAGCAGAGGTCAAGGCAGGCAGCAATCAGGCGTAGTCAAGGAAATCCGGGTCAAGAAAACAGGAGATCAAACTCACAGCTGAAAGACCGTTCAGCACTGACCCATTGAGCAAGCCAGTTTAAATAGGGCCATCTACAGTATTAGGGAGAGACGTGTCACTTCCTTTGCGCCACATTCGTACGTCCATTCCGTTGCATACACACTAGCGCATGTTTTCCAGCAGCCTGGAAGACTGGGACCCGCGCATGCGCACTAGCGCAATCTCCCGGCTATGGCATTACATTTACCCCGGAAAGCCAGGGGTGCCAATGTTTCTGCTTTACGATGAGCATAGTTCCTTACTTCCACAGTCATAGTAGGCCTTTTGGGACTCTCCAGGTACTACTGGGACCACCAGTCAAGTCCACTGTTCATCAGGCCCACTTACCCTTTCAGCGGTCCTTTCAAAAGTAGTCAAAAACATTGCAGGGCCATCATCCACATTCATCTTTGACAATAAGTGGCTTCTTCGGACAGACAGCGTATTGCTGTCACCACTCTTGTCATTGGCCTGCTGTCTCTGTGGAAGTTGCTGCATTATTACCTCAATTTGTTGCTGGTATAGCTGCTTCTGCTGTAACAGAAATTCCATGTGGTGTGTTTTGGCTTGTTTTTGGGCTTTGCTATTGGGCTGTAAGGCCCTGTCTGGGGATCTCTGCTGCAAAGCTTATTGCAATTGTTCATTTGCCCAGTATTTACCTGCTGTTGATTGGTGTTTGCCAAAACAGGCTCTCTCAGTAATTCTTCCATGCTGGCCTTAACAACACTTGCTTACACAGATGCACCCTGCCTCCACCATGTATGAGGGATTCGTTCGGCAACCTTGCCACTTGGTGACTTATTAACATACAGGGTCCCTGGCTAATGGACCTGGACCAACCTGCAGCTGCCCAGGGGCTTAACTTCGAATACAGTTCTTGCCACACAGGCCGTGTCTCACCAAACATGGACTGAATTTCACCACACAGGAACTCCCAGTCTGACACACACAGAAACTGGTTCCAGGGTGATGCAAAATCCCTGAGCTGGCTGGGAGTTAATATGGAACCCAAAACCACCCAATCTGCTTCAGCTGACCTAGTTGGCTAATCTTCCAGTCCAAACAACCAGGCTAGCTAGTGACTGAGCTGGGAGAATTTGTATGTTTGTAACATGGAAGCATTTCCATGTGCACCTTACTTCCAAGCTAGTTACAAATTGCTTTGCGCGGTTGCCATATTTGTTTTGTCACATGTCATGGTGTAGCTGTGTGATGAGGAGTAGTGATGAGACCGGACTTGGTGTGAACCCAGTCTACCTGAGTTCCCCCAAGCACGTTCAAAACTCTGATTGCCACCCCCTCCCAACCAACCCAATTGGTTGTGGAGAGGAGCATCCCCCCTTCCCTGCAGCTATACGTCACAAAGAGTCCGGGAACGATCCCGCAACAAATACCACTACAGATTGGATCAGGAGGAGGGGTGGTAGCCAGAGTTTTGAGTGGGCTTGGGCAAACTCAGGCAAACTGGGTTTACGCCAAGCCCTGGCTCATCTCTAATTAGGAGTATGTATACTGAATTTGGACTGTTTATGTCATGGTGTAGCAGTGTGAGGAGGAGCCATGTGTTATGTACGTGGACTGTGTATATATGTCATGGTGTAGCAGTGTAAAGAGGAGCCATGTGTTATGTACGTGGACTGTGTATATATGTCATGGTGTAGCAGTGTAAAGAGGAGCCATGTGTTATGTACGTGGACTGTGTATATATGTCATGGTGTAGCAGTGTAAAGAGGAGCCATGTGTTATGTACGTGGACTGTGTATATATGTCATGGTGTAGCAGTGTAAAGAGGAGCCATGTGTTATGTACGTGGACTGTGTATATATGTCATGGTGTAGCAGTGTAAAGAGGAGCCATGTGTTATGTACGTGGACTGTGTATATATGTCATGGTGTAGCAGTGTAAAGAGGAGCCATGTGTTATGTACGTGGACTGTGTATATATGTCATGGTGTAGCAGTGTAAAGAGGAGCCATGTGTTATGTACGTGGACTGTGTATATATGTCATGGTGTAGCAGTGTAAAGAGGAGCCATGTGTTATGTACGTGGACTGTGTATATATGTCATGGTGTAGCAGTGTAAAGAGGAGCCATGTGTTATGTACGTGGACTGTGTATATATGTCATGGTGTAGCAGTGTAAAGAGGAGCCATGTGTTATGTACGTGGACTGTGTATATATGTCATGGTGTAGCAGTGTAAAGAGGAGCCATGTGTTATGTACGTGGACTGTGTATATATGTCATGGTGTAGCAGTGTAAAGAGGAGCCATGTGTTATGTACGTGGACTGTGTATATATGTCATGGTGTAGCAGTGTAAAGAGGAGCCATGTGTTATGTACGTGGACTGTGTATATATGTCATGGTGTAGCAGTGTAAAGAGGAGCCATGTGTTATGTACGTGGACTGTGTATATATGTCATGGTGTAGCAGTGTAAAGAGGAGCCATGTGTTATGTACGTGGACTGTGTATATATGTCATGGTGTAGCAGTGTAAAGAGGAGCCATGTGTTATGTACGTGGACTGTGTATATATGTCATGGTGTAGCAGTGTAAAGAGGAGCCATGTGTTATGTACGTGGACTGTGTATATATGTCATGGTGTAGCAGTGTAAAGAGGAGCCATGTGTTATGTACGTGGACTGTGTATATATGTCATGGTGTAGCAGTGTAAAGAGGAGCCATGTGTTATGTACGTGGACTGTGTATATATGTCATGGTGTAGCAGTGTAAAGAGGAGCCATGTGTTATGTACGTGGACTGTGTATATATGTCATGGTGTAGCAGTGTAAAGAGGAGCCATGTGTTATGTACGTGGACTGTGTATATATGTCATGGTGTAGCAGTGTAAAGAGGAGCCATGTGTTATGTACGTGGACTGTGTATATATGTCATGGTGTAGCAGTGTAAAGAGGAGCCATGTGTTATGTACGTGGACTGTGTATATATGTCATGGTGTAGCAGTGTAAAGAGGAGCCATGTGTTATGTACGTGGACTGTGTATATATGTCATGGTGTAGCAGTGTAAAGAGGAGCCATGTGTTATGTACGTGGACTGTGTATATATGTCATGGTGTAGCAGTGTAAAGAGGAGCCATGTGTTATGTACGTGGACTGTGTATATATGTCATGGTGTAGCAGTGTAAAGAGGAGCCATGTGTTATGTACGTGGACTGTGTATATATGTCATGGTGTAGCAGTGTAAAGAGGAGCCATGTGTTATGTACGTGGACTGTGTATATATGTCATGGTGTAGCAGTGTAAAGAGGAGCCATGTGTTATGTACGTGGACTGTGTATATATGTCATGGTGTAGCAGTGTAAAGAGGAGCCATGTGTTATGTACGTGGACTGTGTATATATGTCATGGTGTAGCAGTGTAAAGAGGAGCCATGTGTTATGTACGTGGACTGTGTATATATGTCATGGTGTAGCAGTGTAAAGAGGAGCCATGTGTTATGTACGTGGACTGTGTATATATGTCATGGTGTAGCAGTGTAAAGAGGAGCCATGTGTTATGTACGTGGACTGTGTATATATGTCATGGTGTAGCAGTGTAAAGAGGAGCCATGTGTTATGTACGTGGACTGTGTATATATGTCATGGTGTAGCAGTGTAAAGAGGAGCCATGTGTTATGTACGTGGACTGTGTATATATGTCATGGTGTAGCAGTGTAAAGAGGAGCCATGTGTTATGTACGTGGACTGTGTATATATGTCATGGTGTAGCAGTGTAAAGAGGAGCCATGTGTTATGTACGTGGACTGTGTATATATGTCATGGTGTAGCAGTGTAAAGAGGAGCCATGTGTTATGTACGTGGACTGTGTATATATGTCATGGTGTAGCAGTGTAAAGAGGAGCCATGTGTTATGTACGTGGACTGTGTATATATGTCATGGTGTAGCAGTGTAAAGAGGAGCCATGTGTTATGTACGTGGACTGTGTATATATGTCATGGTGTAGCAGTGTAAAGAGGAGCCATGTGTTATGTACGTGGACTGTGTATATATGTCATGGTGTAGCAGTGTAAAGAGGAGCCATGTGTTATGTACGTGGACTGTGTATATATGTCATGGTGTAGCAGTGTAAAGAGGAGCCATGTGTTATGTACGTGGACTGTGTATATATGTCATGGTGTAGCAGTGTAAAGAGGAGCCATGTGTTATGTACGTGGACTGTGTATATATGTCATGGTGTAGCAGTGTAAAGAGGAGCCATGTGTTATGTACGTGGACTGTGTATATATGTCATGGTGTAGCAGTGTAAAGAGGAGCCATGTGTTATGTACGTGGACTGTGTATATATGTCATGGTGTAGCAGTGTAAAGAGGAGCCATGTGTTATGTACGTGGACTGTGTATATATGTCATGGTGTAGCAGTGTAAAGAGGAGCCATGTGTTATGTACGTGGACTGTGTATATATGTCATGGTGTAGCAGTGTAAGGGGGAGCCATGTGTTATGTATGTGGACTGTGTATATATGTCATGGTGTAGCAGTGTGAGGAGAAGGTCTGTGCACTATATGCTGTGTATAGATATCACGGTGGAGTATTGGGGAGGAGGAACAGTAGACAGAGTTAAAGTGTATCTGTTAGGGATGCACCAATACTAGTATTGGTATCGGTGCCAATGCTGATTACAAGTACTCGCCCAAATGCTCCGATGCCTAGCCCGATACCTGAGCTTCCGGTATCAGGAAACCGGGCAGCGAGTCATTACACACTGCACGGCTAATCAGGAAGCCAGATGGCGAGTCATTACAGGCCGCTCATCTTCCTTAATGGGACTTCAGGTATTTGCTATCAACGAGTACCAAAAAAAAAATATCGGTACTCGGACTTGATACCGAAAAAGCGGTATCGGTGCATTCCTAGTATCTGTAGGCAAAACCTTTTTTATTTTGAATAAAGTAGGGACTCCCCCCACCTAACCTGATTGTTTCCAGCCATTCACTGTTCACACCTTTCAGCGGGTCATAATGTGGTGACACGAGTCAATTCTAGTACTGACTATGACAGTTCTACAGGAAGATAATAACACGTACAGTTTAACCAGTTGACATCCGCGGTGTTAAACCCCCTTCCCATCCAGGCCATTTTTCAGTATTCAGCGCTGCGGTACTTTGACTGACATTTATTCCGTCATGCAGCGCTGTACTGAAATGAATTTTATACCCTTTTTTGGGGACAGATAGAGCTTTCTTTTGGTGGTATTTATTCACCACTGGGGGTTTTATTTTTTACTCTATTAAGGAAAAATTACCGAAATTTAAAAAAAAAAAAACAGTTTCCCCTATATTAAATGATAAAACATCCAGCAGCTCAGTATACCGCAGCAGCTTGCGGTATACTGCGGCATCTCAGTGTAGCTCGCGGTATACTGAGCCTAGGGTGACGGGAGGACGCTAGTTTGTGTCCTCCCGTTACCCTAAGGAGAACTATGGGGAAAAGCCTTAACCTCATAGTTCTCCTTTAATGTTCTTCGAAGGGCATTGCACATCAGCACCATAAAATTTCACCTATAAAAGGTCAGCGGAAACCATTATAAATGCCGGTATTTTATTCTTCCATTCTTGATCGGAACACATAAAAAGCAATTCCATGAATACAGTTACAGTCCAGCACATGAAGAGAGTGTGTCATTAGACAAATTAAAGAAGCTGCTTGTTATTTTAGGCTAAAAATCCATATACAAGTTAATGGAGTCATTTCCAGATTATGTCCTCTTCAGTCAATTCCATTCCCTCCTGTTCCTGGCCAGACAAATCCCTATAAGTGAGTCAGTAATTGACTTATAGGAGATGTAATCAGAAAGAACACAGACCGCGTCTTTTCATGTTACAGCACTCGTTTGTGTAATTGCATAATAAAGGGATTACGAAACATTACAATTTCACAAAATCTTTCACGGATTACGGATTTATTATTAATTATAGAGCCCAGAGGACTGAGGTATAACATAGGGACTTCATCAGAACGCAGACTGACCATTCAATAGGGACCAGTGACATCACTGAAACACAAACTATCTATTTACTAAAGACCAGAGAAACCAGTGAATAAACGTGAGATATGGGTACTGTAAAGAAAGCGTTGGACCAACGTTAATCTTATTGGTGGGGCTGGCCAATGATTATGTGGAAGAGTCAGTATGTGTGATCTGACTACCGGACAGGCAGTTTCTACATTCCAGGAAAGTTTCACTGTCTCCTTGGTTTGTAGTATCTAATTGCAGGATTGTGAATTGAAGCACAACGCTCCGTTTAATATTCAATGTAGGGTTGAGGAGACAGTATAGAAATAGCCAACGCTTTCCGGGGGCTCATACCAATACCACCCCTTCATCAGGACTTACTAAAGGAGAACATGTATCAGGATTATCACTGAGATACAGATACTTCATACTCATGAGAACACACCCCGTCCATTCACTAGAGACCAGTGACATCACTGAGATACAGATACTTCATACTCATGAGAACACACCCCGTCCATTCACTAGAGACCAGTGACATCACTGAGATACAGATACTTCATACTCATGAGAACACACCCCGTCCATTCACTAGAGACCAGTGACATCACTGAGATACAGATACTTCATACTCATGAGAACACACCCCGTCCATTCACTAGAGACCAGTGACATCACTGAGATACAGATACTTCATACTCATGAGAACACACCCCGTCCATTCACTAGAGACCAGTGACATCACTGAGATACAGATACTTCATACTCATGAGAACACACCCCGTCCATTCACTAGAGACCAGTGACATCACTGAGATACAGATACTTCATACTCATGAGAACACACCCCGTCCATTCACTAGAGACCAGTGACATCACTGAGATACAGATACTTCATACTCATGAGAACACACCCCGTCCATTCACTAGAGACCAGTGACATCACTGAGATACAGATACTTCATACTCATGAGAACACACCCCGTCCATTCACTAGAGACCAGTGACATCACTGAGATACAGATACTTCATACTCATGAGAACACACCCCGTCCATTCACTAGAGACCAGTGACATCACTGAGATACAGATACTTCATACTCATGAGAACACACCCCGTCCATTCACTAGAGACCAGTGACATCACTGAGATACAGATACTTCATACTCATGAGAACACACCCCGTCCATTCACTAGAGACCAGTGACATCACTGAGATACAGATACTTCATACTCATGAGAACACACCCCGTCCATTCACTAGAGACCAGTGACATCACTGAGATACAGATACTTCATACTCATGAGAACACACCCCGTCCATTCACTAGAGACCAGTGACATCACTGAGATACAGATACTTCATACTCATGAGAACACACCCCGTCCATTCACTAGAGACCAGTGACATCACTGAGATACAGATACTTCATACTCATGAGAACACACCCCGTCCATTCACTAGAGACCAGTGACATCACTGAGATACAGATACTTCATACTCATGAGAACACACCCCGTCCATTCACTAGAGACCAGTGACATCACTGAGATACAGATACTTCATACTCATGAGAACACACCCCGTCCATTCACTAGAGACCAGTGACATCACTGAGATACAGATACTTCATACTCATGAGAACACACCCCGTCCATTCACTAGAGACCAGTGACATCACTGAGATACAGATACTTCATACTCATGAGAACACACCCCGTCCATTCACTAGAGACCAGTGACATCACTGAGATACAGATACTTCATACTCATGAGAACACACCCCGTCCATTCACTAGAGACCAGTGACATCACTGAGATACAGATACTTCATACTCATGAGAACACACCCCGTCCATTCACTAGAGACCAGTGACATCACTGAGATACAGATACTTCATACTCATGAGAACACACCCCGTCCATTCACTAGAGACCAGTGACATCACTGAGATACAGATACTTCATACTCATGAGAACACACCCCGTCCATTCACTAGAGACCAGTGACATCACTGAGATACAGATACTTCATACTCATGAGAACACACCCCGTCCATTCACTAGAGACCAGTGACATCACTGAGATACAGATACTTCATACTCATGAGAACACACCCCGTCCATTCACTAGAGACCAGTGACATCACTGAGATACAGATACTTCATACTCATGAGAACACACCCCGTCCATTCACTAGAGACCAGTGACATCACTGAGATCCTTCATATTCATGAGTACACAGCCCGTCCATTCCCTAGAGACCAGTGATATCACTGAGATCCTTCATATTCATGAGAACACAGCCCGTCTATTCACTAGAGACCAGCAACATCACTGAGATCCTTCATATTCAAGAGAATACAGCCCGTCCATTCACCAGAGACCAGTGACATCACTGAGATCCTTCATATTCAAGAGAATATAGCCCGTCTATTCACTAGAGACCAGTGACATCACTGAGATCCTTCATATTCAAGAGAATATAGCCCGTCTATTCACTAGAGACCAGTGACATCACTGAGATCCTTCATATTCAAGAGAATATAGCCCGTCTATTCACTAGAGACCAGTGACATCACTGAGATCCTTCATATTCAAGAGAATATAGCCCGTCTATTCACTAGAGACCAGTGACATCACTGAGATCCTTCATATTCAAGAGAATATAGCCCGTCTATTCACTAGAGACCAGTGACATCACTGAGATCCTTCATATTCAAGAGAATATAGCCCGTCTATTCACTAGAGACCAGTGACATCACTGAGATCCTTCATATTCAAGAGAATATAGCCCGTCTATTCACTAGAGACCAGTGACATCACTGAGATCCTTCATATTCAAGAGAATATAGCCCGTCTATTCACTAGAGACCAGTGACATCACTGAGATCCTTCATATTCAAGAGAATATAGCCCGTCTATTCACTAGAGACCAGTGACATCACTGAGATCCTTCATATTCAAGAGAATATAGCCCGTCTATTCACTAGAGACCAGTGACATCACTGAGATCCTTCATATTCAAGAGAATATAGCCCGTCTATTCACTAGAGACCAGTGACATCACTGAGATCCTTCATATTCAAGAGAATATAGCCCGTCTATTCACTAGAGACCAGTGACATCACTGAGATCCTTCATATTCAAGAGAATATAGCCCGTCTATTCACTAGAGACCAGTGACATCACTGAGATCCTTCATATTCAAGAGAATATAGCCCGTCTATTCACTAGAGACCAGTGACATCACTGAGATCCTTCATATTCAAGAGAATATAGCCCGTCTATTCACTAGAGACCAGTGACATCACTGAGATCCTTCATATTCAAGAGAATATAGCCCGTCTATTCACTAGAGACCAGTGACATCACTGAGATCCTTCATATTCAAGAGAATATAGCCCGTCTATTCACTAGAGACCAGTGACATCACTGAGATCCTTCATATTCAAGAGAATATAGCCCGTCTATTCACTAGAGACCAGTGACATCACTGAGATCCTTCATATTCAAGAGAATATAGCCCGTCTATTCACTAGAGACCAGTGACATCACTGAGATCCTTCATATTCAAGAGAATATAGCCCGTCTATTCACTAGAGACCAGTGACATCACTGAGATCCTTCATATTCAAGAGAATATAGCCCGTCTATTCACTAGAGACCAGTGACATCACTGAGATCCTTCATATTCAAGAGAATATAGCCCGTCTATTCACTAGAGACCAGTGACATCACTGAGATCCTTCATATTCAAGAGAATATAGCCCGTCTATTCACTAGAGACCAGTGACATCACTGAGATCCTTCATATTCAAGAGAATATAGCCCGTCTATTCACTAGAGACCAGTGACATCACTGAGATCCTTCATATTCAAGAGAATATAGCCCGTCTATTCACTAGAGACCAGTGACATCACTGAGATCCTTCATATTCAAGAGAATATAGCCCGTCTATTCACTAGAGACCAGTGACATCACTGAGATCCTTCATATTCAAGAGAATATAGCCCGTCTATTCACTAGAGACCAGTGACATCACTGAGATCCTTCATATTCAAGAGAATATAGCCCGTCTATTCACTAGAGACCAGTGACATCACTGAGATCCTTCATATTCAAGAGAATATAGCCCGTCTATTCACTAGAGACCAGTGACATCACTGAGATCCTTCATATTCAAGAGAATATAGCCCGTCTATTCACTAGAGACCAGTGACATCACTGAGATCCTTCATATTCAAGAGAATATAGCCCGTCTATTCACTAGAGACCAGTGACATCACTGAGATCCTTCATATTCAAGAGAATATAGCCCGTCTATTCACTAGAGACCAGTGACATCACTGAGATCCTTCATATTCAAGAGAATATAGCCCGTCTATTCACTAGAGACCAGTGACATCACTGAGATCCTTCATATTCATGAGAACACAGCCCGTCCATTCACTACAGACCAGTGACATCACTGAGATCCTTCATATTCATGCAGTTTATCTATTTACTAGAAACCTCTTTCAGATGCATTCTATTTATGAGAACACAGCATAGCCAGCTGAACACATAATCCTTTATTTTCCTAGTTTGCAATGGGCGAGAATGTTGTTTGCTTAACCAACAACCTAAGACACTAATGCAAAAGCACCATCTAGTGACCACATCATAAATAACTCCTGTTCCAGTAAAACATGATTATTGCATGTACTCCGTGTTCCATGCTGATCCAAGTCATTTTATGATACGCTGTTATTATAAAATTGATCTTACCATTTAGATCGGTTGCCAGGCGTGATTTCCTACAAATGAGACTATTAAACTCTTTTTCTTGCAACTATTCTACAGGCCTCAGTTTGGCTCCCAGGGAGGTTTAGCTACAGGCAGCCTAGTAAAGGGAATATACTTCCGGCGGTGAGAGCTTTGTTCTCGGGGAGATGTTGGTGCAGACCATTATAAGGGATGCTGGGGGTGCAGCGTTTCTTAACCAAACACTATTCCTGGTCATGTAGTAATGACAGAACCTCTCACTTAAAGTGTAACTAAACCCATGAACAAAAATGTAATATAATGTAGCTTGTCAGTGCTAAGATGTGATGGCTGCATTCATTTATGTTTTTTAGGCTTTTTTTCCCTGTCATTTTTACCTGATGATCCTGCCATTAACACACGCCCTATGTTAGGGTGGCTACGCTTAATCCTCCACTGTAATTATGGAGGAGCAGAATAGTGCCTCCTTTGGACAGCTGCATTGTCAACCTGCGGCAAGGATAATGTTAGACTGATTAGTACATTTAGAGGGACATGATTGGCATATTAAAACCTAACTGAAGATAACACCTTTTAATCAGGTAAAGCAATTGTTTTTTTTTCCCTTTTGAGATAACAATATGAATAAAAGCCGACCATTGTAAGCCCCCTGTCAGTGTTCAATCGTTCGTTTCAACCTTCGACCTGACACTTTTGCTGGACAGCTTGTAACAGGGGGAAGCACCCATACCAGCTGAGGGCCCCCCATTTTTGTAATGAACTCCGATTTTGTAGACCCTACCAAAGATCCCCTAACCCGCCAAGCTGCCGTGACAAAAGAAAACCCCCATAACCTCAAAATTCAGTGAGGGAGGGTGGGCCAACCTGCTTCCTTCGTCGATTTCCAGAAAGAGGACGTCCCTCAGCCCTCGCAGTTCCTTCCCATGCGGCTCCTCCTGGACACCTGACTCCCACGTCCAATCAGGTAAGAGCAGCTATTCCCATTTTATTTTTAACCCTTTCTCCTGGGACTATTCCTCCCCCAGTCATGTAGCCCCTCCGCTTAGTCTCTCCGTGTCTGTCTTTTATTTATATGTCATTTATCAATGTATTTTACACATCAAAGGAACAATGTGCAAGCCCAAACTTTATATTAGGTTTTGGAAGTGCAGAATGATTAGAACCCCTGTCAGATTTTCAATGCTATCTCAGGCTCCATTACAGGTTTCCCTTCATTCACCACATAGTTGTCAACAGTTAGTAAAGCACACCTTGAAGAGTTAAGCCAAGGGTTGGCCCTCCAGCTTTTCTGGAACTACAATTCCCATGAGGTATTGCAAGACTGACAGTTACACTTGCCTCTTTGGGCGATGTTGGATTTAGTAGACTGCTCCCCGTTTCCCTAATGAGACCTTGCCGTGGCTTCCACTGTCCTCTAGACCAGTGTTTCTCAGCCTGTGTAACCTCAGGAACCACATTTGTCCTTCGTCATTAAGTCGCGACCCAAGTCGCACTGCGATCGGACTTTGGATGGGAGGTGCGTTTGGGATGCCATTCAAATGAATGGCAACGTAACGCACCTCCCACACCAGAAAGCGTGGTAGGTGCGATTACATGATACAGTGCTTTAATCATACGGGACTGTGCGATTATTGCACTGTCCTAGTGTGAATGGGCCCTCAAAAACACTGAGACTCACACAACCACGAACATTCTCAAACACATACATTCCCAAAAACATTTATTTTTTTAAGATCCAGACAGTCCCCCTATCTTACAAGAACTGGAGTGGATCCTCAGCTGTCCAGTGCTCCATCCATATGTGCATTGCTTGTGTGCCCTGTAGCGGTGCCGGGAGCCAGAATGTGAGGTCACTCCAGTCCAGGCACCACTACAGGACATACAAGGGAGCTGTATGAATGGATGGAGCACCCTCGCAGCCATAGCTGCAGCCCACTATGCCTCAAGCTTGCACTTGGTGCCGGGCAGTATATTTTGGTGTGAGAACTGGCAGTGGTGCAAAAGGTGGTGGCTGAGGAGCCTTTCACCTAGAAAGCACGCTGTGACTTTGGTGATTAAATACCCCCAAAATAAAGCCCTATCTGTCCCCAAAAAAAGGGTATAAAATTCATTTCAGTACAGCGTTGCATGATGGAATAAACGTCAGTCAAAGGACTGCAGCGCTGAACACTGAAAAATGGCCTGGCCAGGAAGGGGGTCTAAACACCTGGTCTTGAAGTGGTTAATAATCGACTAACTAATCGATTTTGAAAATAATCGTTAGCTGCAGCTCTATTTGCTACCCCTGCTCTAGACCGAACACTTTGAACCCGATCCTGAGTCATACTCTACGTCTCTGGGACTCCATCAAATGCTCCGGTGGCCTGGCGTCTCCGTATCTTCCTCTTTTGAAATTGGTCTGCACGCCTCTATTCCCCCTCTCCCCCGGTTGGTATAGTCCAGCTTATCTTTGATGGTGGATGGACCATGGTTTCCACAATATTTATTCCCCCCACAGATGTCCCGACTTTCCAGTATCTTCATGAATCCCATAACATCCCTTTGAAGGAGTGTATTACCTATGCCCAACTAAAGCACAGTGAGGGGAATTCATCAAAACCAATCAGCTTCTCTGTCTCATTTTCAGATTTTAACTGAACAAACTGAAGAGAGAAGCTAATTGGTTGCCTTGGGCAAGTGCTCCAGATTTTGTCTGCTCCAGTTTTGATAAATTGCCCTATTTGTGTCCATCCTCACTAAATCTCACCCTTCCCCTTATCAGCTAAACCCATTTGAGTGCATGAATAATTTCTTCTCATTTGGCAAGCCTGGATTGCCTACTCTCAACCTCCACGATTTGACTTTGTATAATTGAGTCTTTGCCTGTTTGTACTCCTCCCCTTAGTACTTCTCTATCTTTTCTTTCCTCTTACCTTCTCTTTCTCTCATTTTTCTTCTTTTCCCGTTCTTCATTTCTTCTCTGCTGCTTCCATGTTCTGTGTTCCCCCTTGTAGTGTCACATCACTTCTGTTTGCCCCATCTCTTCTTTGATGTTAAACCTGCCATGTCTGTGTGGCTTCCATTACCCTGCTCACCTTTGGGCTCCTGGAGACCCTTATTTTATCTCTGACCACCAGAGAGCTCCAAGACCATCATGGATCTTTGGGTTTTGTTCTTGCATACTGTATGTGCCATATGTACGGTTATTATTTCAATGCTGACCCGTACAATATCTGCTCACTTCTTCTTTGTTACCTGCCTAGATCTTTGTACTTTGTTACTTTTTCTAGTAAATTCTTTCTGAAAGAAGTTTCGGTGTGTAGAGGTCGAAGGAATGCAGCACAGTGAAAGGTGACAGTCTGAATATAACGTCAGCATTTCTTCCTGAATATAAAACACACTAAATATAGGATTATATATACACTGTATTGCCAAAAGTATTGGGACGCCGGCCTTTACACGCACATGAACTTTAATGGCATCCCAGTCTTAGTCCGTAGGGTTCAATATTGAGTTGGCTCCGCCCTTCGATTCAGAACGATTCATTTCGTTCCGAATCGAAATTCGGACAAAATTTCGGAAATTCGTGGATTCGGAGCACCTGAATTTCCGAAATGTACCATGTCCGAATTCATCCGGAATTTCGGATTCAGTACGAATTTCGTACTAATGGAAATGAAATTGGAAATTTACGATAATTACTACAAAAAAAGAGGATTTCCTAGCATGTGAAGATAAAAACAAAACATTACTTCATGTTCCTGTGCATGCACTGTCAATGTTTAAATGGATAAAAAATATTAAGAAAAGGATTTTAATGCCCCTTTTAATAGTGAAGAATTATTAAAGGGACGAATTACGAATCTGATCCGCATCCAAAACGAAACACATACAGGACACGATTACGGAAATACGAAATAACCGAAATCCTAAACTAAACAAATTTTTTGCGACTGCACATGTGTAGCCGCTATAACAGCTTCAGTGAGAGCGACCCGTTCTTTCACAAATGTTTGTAGAAGCGTCTGCATGCCGAGGTGCGTGATGTTATACACCTGAGGCCATGGAGGTGATTGGCAACACCTGAATCCAATGATTTGGAGGGGGGTCCCAATACTTTTGGCAATATAATGTATATATGAGTGAACATCCCCTCCAATAAGACGGCCATTCTCTTTTGTAGAAATCATAGATTTTAATCTCATTACAAATTTACAAGGCAGAAAGATTCATGTTTATTTACAAATGAACTGAAATTACAAAAAAGACAGAAAAAAAGGAATGTATGATCCTTCCGGCATGATGTGCTGGTTCCTTTATTTTAAAGGGTGAGTCCACACAAGTTTATATCTCAGTTATAGGTGGATGCTTATGGACTGTTCTTTTAAATTATGTATACAAGGGGGGGTTTTAGAATTTTTGTTGGGTTCTAAATGCTGTTTGTGTCCCCACAGAGGAATTTCCCTTCTCTTCCTGTTCTGCGTGACACCTGGGCAGGAAGTGAAAAGAAACTTCTCTAGAGGGGACAGCAATAAAATCCTGACGGAGCTTCCAAATTTTCTTCAAATGTATTTTCCATGGCTGCCTATGTCCCCATTGTAAAATGCCTCATCGAATGCCTCATTTCCTGTTCTAACAACCATCAAACCGAAAGGGAGTGAAGAAAAATCCCCTCACTTCCTGTTCTATCTGATGCTTATTATATATAGAAGGGGAGTAACAAGATTTTCCCTTACTTTCAGTTTGGAACGACTTTCAAAAAATGGAAAGGAAGTCAAGAAATATTTCTTCACTTCCTGTTCTGTCTGACAATTATTATAAATAGAAGGGAAGTAACAAGATTCTCTCTTCCCTGTTTTGCATGATGCTCATCAATTAGAAAAGGACTGGGAAAACTTTCTCTCACTTCCTGTTCTGTGTGACAACCCCTTAAATAGATGGGAAGAGAGGAAAGCACTCCCAAATGAGGACGCAAGAAGCAGTAAAAAGTTGACAGAGGTTCTGCTTGACACATAGTATATATAGAAGGAAAGTAATTAGATGTTTCCCTTACTTTCTGTTTTGTATGACGCTCATCAAATAGAAAGGGAACGTGAAAAGTTTCACTTCCTGTTCTGTGTGACACACCTCAAGTAGACAGGAAGTGAAGAAAACTCTCCCAAATGGGGACACCAGAAGCAGTAAAAGATGACAGGAGGGTCTAACCCCTCCTCCCTCTATTCATGAGCGATCCAACCGGCATCTACCCATAAATAAGTTTGCTGTGGGTGGACTGACCCTTTGATGTAAAACACAGACTTCCCTCCAGGGATGGCCTACAAGCTGGGCAGCAGGAGGGCGGTGAACACGAGATTGGCGCCATTACATATCAGGGACAGCAGGTTACAGAGAGACGCGATGCCGTGGTAGCGCAGGAAGGATTTCCGCAGGGCCTGGTACTTGGGGTCCTTTTCCCGCAGGAGCTTGTAGCCTTCGCTATTGGCGCTCAACCCTATGCCCTGACCCAGGCCGTGCTCCCGCTCAATGACATGCATCTTGAACATGACCTTGGAGGTGGAGGGCGAGAACCAGCGGGCGTGCAGCGCAGACACGATCAGCGATATGAAGAAGAGGGCGATCTGTTGGGGGAAGTGAAGAGAGAAGGTAAGAGTGGAAGTCCGAGGAAGGGCAGGCCAGATATACAGAAAAAGACAGCAAAGCTGAAGGAGACGTGTACATGAAATGGCATCTCGAGTTTTCCTTTATATTTTTTATGTCTCTTATTTTGTTCTATCTGTCCCCAAAAAATGGTATAAAATTAATTTCAGTACAGCGTTGCGTGACGGAATAAACGTCAGTCAAAGTACCGCAGCGCTGAATACTGAGAAATGGCCTGGCCAGGAGGGGGGTCTAAGCACCTGGTCTTCAAGCGGTTAAAAAACATATTAAAACAAATATTTTTTACAAGTAAAATAACGTAACAAGGCAACTTTACATGGCGGCTGCTATGCTAAGAATGTGAAGAGACCTCAACAACAGGAGATCACATTACAAACAAACAATTAAATAAATCAGCGGAGGGCCCTCATTTCCTCCTGTGCACACAAGCAGCCGCAAACATGGCAGGCTGTGCTTTCTTATAAGAAAGCCCAGCATCCTCAGCAAACTCTATCAAGTTAGCAACTGGTGGCTGTAAATTGTAGTTACTCTACTTCAGGGGTGACCCTCCAGCCGTGGTGAAAATACAAATCCCATTGGAATTGCAAGGTGCCGGCAGCCGCAGGTATGACGTCCGGAGGCAGATGTATGGTGGGATTGGTAGCTTCACCATAGCAGGAGGGCCAAAGTTTGCCTACCCCTGGCCTACTTCATATTATCTCCCTCTAGTGGCCATCCAGGGGATGTGATTCATATCCGTGCATAAAGGATGTGGGTACGTTTTAAGTTTTGCATAATAACATTATATCGTTTCTGGACCTGATCCCTACCGCTATGGAATTCTGGGTGTTCCTGCACACTTTGGACTATTCTCCCTTCCACCACCCAGAGAGCAGGACCTCTTCATAATGGCCAAGGTAGGCGAGAAGACTCCGGGGACTACGATTTTACCAATGTATTCCCTACGACATGTAGGAAATCAATGGGTGGTTTGAATCCCCAGCATCTGAAATGCCACTTGGAGGACGGAAGACAGAGGGGAAGTCTGAAGAGTGAGACAAGGAAAAGGACGACTCTTACCTGCACACTCTCGCTGGGTGACAGCAGCTCCCGCGGGTGGTACATGGCGTACACCGCCAGATTCAAAAAAGAGAAACACATGACTATGTGGTTATAAAATGGGAACAGTTTACTCTGTACCAGGCCAAACGTGTGCCGGGCCACCCCTCTGATCAACACAAACCCTGCAGGAGAGAAAAGGTGTGTCAAAGGTTATCTGGCAGAAGGGAAAAAGCAGAGAACACAGATGAAACGGGGGCAGTATTCTACAAAGCAGAGGCAGGAAGGCCGCAGCCGTCCCCTGCTATTCACATGTAACCCATATCCAGCATTCCGCTCTGGCTAAAGGTGGCCATACACTCTACAACCATCGCAAGACTTTAGTCTTGCGATGGTTGTAAAGGGATTCAAAAAACGTACGATCTGCCCATCTTGGACAGGCAGATCGCACTCTCGATCATTGCAAGCCCGCCCCCCTGAGGGGCGGGCTTCCGATGACCGCAATGCTGAACGGGCAGTGTGCGCGAGCGCACACCGGCCCGTTCGGCATTTGTCTTCCGAGCACCGTTCTAACCAGCCGAGAGTCGTACGATTCCCGGCTGGTTTTCGAACATGCTGGTTCGACGGAAGACGTGCGACCGTACAGTAGAAACGGTCGCACGTCTCCGTTCACACTGCTCGATTCTCGTACGATAACCGTGCAGTGTATGGGCACCTTAAGGATAGACGGCCAGCCCCGGATGCAGACAGATTGCTCCAAGGGCCCGTAAAGTGTCCCCAGCCACAGATAACGGCCGGATGTGTGGCTCCAGACAGCGATTCATTGGTTTGCACAGTCTGAGTGGCCCTAGCTGACCGAAAACCTCCAGTGCTGCCAGCCCCAAACAAGTCCATGCAAATGGGACCTAAGAGAGGAGAAGGTCTCACCTGCTACAAAGGTCATCCAGAACTGCATGCCCCATGATGCCGAGAGCACCAGAAGATAGATCACCTTCACCAGGCTTCCCGGCTCTCCCTCTGTCACCATCCTGAGGAAACACAATCACATTCCGATTATTACAGTAACCCGGCTCCTGAGTGTCTTATTACCCCTGTAACATCATATTACAGTAACCCGGCTCCTGAGTGTCTTATTACCCCTGTAACATCATATTACAGTAACCCGGCTCCTGAGTGTCTTATTACCTCTGTAACATCTTATTATAGTATGTGCTGGAAAAACAAGTCGGATCCATGGAGGCCGATCACCTCACAACTTACATGAAGGATCTGCTACTGACAGCTCGGTGCCAGATACCACAGCACACCTTCAGAGGTCTAGTGGAGTTCATGGCTGGACGGGTCAGGAAAAGGGGGAACTACTCAATATTAGGTGGGTGGTCATAATGTTATGGCTGATGGGTGTATTACAGTACTGCAGTATTCTGGTTGCTGGGTACGGCTTGAACTATCTTGCTTTGCATGTAATGAGTCTCTCTTGTATATTAGTTTCACCTTTTAAGTTGCATTAGTGAAATAAATGAACTTTGCACGATATTCTAATTATTCGAGTTTCACCTGTATACTCTCCGCGTCAGGTTGGTATACAGGGTCTGGGATCACAGTTGCTGAGTCATTCTACAGACATCTGGCCAACTGAATGGAGAACAAACACAGACATTTGTGGTGCTCTTCATGTCAGAAAGCGAGTGCTGTGAGGGGAGTTTATAAAATCAGGATTCCATCTTTCATTTTCAAAGCTTAAAAGGAGAACTATGGGGTCAGGGCTTTTCCCCATAGTTCTCCTTAGGGTAACGGGAGGACACAAACTAGCGCCCTCCCGTCACCCTTAGCTCAGTATACCGCGAGCTACCGCTCGCGGTATACTGAGACGCCGCAGCCGGAGCGGATCCCGACATCGATGTCTGGATCTGCCCAGCTGCGTGAGTGACAGCTGGTTCTGCCTATCTAGAGGCAGAGCCAGCTGTACCTGCCCTCTCCATTCCGCCAATCAGCGCTGGCGGATCGGAGCGGGGAATCCAGCCCCTCCCCTGTCACGGCAGAGAGCCGTGACAGGATCGAGAGGTGAGCGAACGCCGATATGTGTTCGCTCACCTCCCGATCTACTGAGCCGACAAGTGACAGTCTCATTGTCACAGGTAGGCTAGAAATATGAGGTGAGTGAAAAGCACTCACCTTGTAGTTCTCCTTTAATTGGTCAAACTGAAAGCAGATGCGGTTTGGTTGCCATGGGCAACTGTTACATATTCTGTCTGCTCCAGTCTTGCCTTCTGTGGCTGTTGGGTTAGCTATGGCCTACTGCAAAATATATATGGGGGTGGTAATCAGCAAAGTGTAGGTGCCCCTTTCACCTGTGACCCCAGTTATTAGTGTTCCATGGTTCTGGGGCCCTCTGTAGTCTGGGTGTCAGGTAGATCCAGCTACAGGTAAATCTTATTTGTTCACGCATTCACTACATATATGAATACACCCGGAGCCTACAAAGATATATATTCACATCACACACAGGCAGAGCTGGTGGCAATCAGAAGTTTGGTAGCTGTGCGACTACAAGCATCAGACCAAATGCATGCTGGGACTTGTGGTTCTACCAATGACCTCCACCACGAGCCACAAGTATACATAAATGACGTCACGAGCCCCGCCCCCGTACCTGACTCCTCACACCGCACAGCCTGGGAGCAGCTCGGCGACTAACAGCGACTTCCGGGTGCAGAGGCAAAAGCCGATGCCTCCTCACCACCCGCCTTCCAATCAACGTTCTGGCCGCGCCCCCGGTCTGACATTGGGCCAATCACGATGCCTGCCAGCTGTTTGACACTCACGGCTAGGGGCTTCTGCCTGTACGGAAGCCTGTTTGAGTCAATTGCTGAGCCATCACATAGTTCATAGTCCTGCAGAGTAAACTTTAGGCATTATCAGCTCGAGCCCACAGAGGCAGCAGATACAGTGGGGGAAATGTATCAAAACTGGAGGGGGCAGTATCTGGAGCAGTTGCCAATGGCAACCAATCAGTATTTTTTTCATTTTAAAAGCTTAACTGAGCAAGCTGAAGATAGAAGCTTATTGGTTGCCATGGGCAACTGCTCTGGATGTTACCGGCTCCAGTTTTGATAAATTCCCCCCAGTGTGTGCTCTGTAATCTGGTACCTGGCTATAACATGAGTTGTGCTGTATAAACAGCGGGACAACAAATCCCAGCATGTTCAAGCATAGTCTCCCAAGCTTGTCCTTGGACATGCTGTAGGGCAGTGGTGGGCAAACTCTGGCCCTCCGGCTGTTCTAAAACTACAATTCAGTGCTTGCCAACTGAGCAAAGGTCATAGAAATAATCATAGGATCTCCTCTGAATGGAAAGTCAAAGCTCAGCATTCAGATTGGCTGACCCTCACCTTTTGCCAAGATTTCTCATTATAGGGTCATCAGCGGCGGGAGCCCAGAGCAGCATTTTCTCCAGGATCCTGAGATTATTTTTGTATCCATCCCAAACACAATTGGTAGTTTATTGGTTACACTCAACTCCAGAGAAATGTTTAAATTACCTTTTGGAAAAAGTATGGAGGGTTAGTGCCTCACACCAGCCCGGTCTGTTGCAGTGCATTGCACTAGGTCAGCCCATTCATGTCTCCTTATCCTCATGTGGCGCCTGAACCTCAAAGACCAGTCTGAGCGCACAGCTGCCTTATATGAAGCAGGGAATGGGCCTTCATGTGTCAGTTGTATTGGGCTCCAGGAGCTTTTAGCACCAGGATTGGGATCTTTATTTTAACCTATGTGATTGTAATCTTTAAATCTCATTTTTTTCATTCCTGTCCCTGTGGTGTGCTAGCTTTGTGAATGGAGCCCAGCGTGTCATAACATGACCCTTTGCAGCACTTGCACAAGACACCTAAAAAAAACAAAACCTGTTGAAAGCGTAATGTCATGGCTCAGCAACCGTGGCTATCGCCTTTGAGGAGGCATAGGTGTGACCATAATGAGGTCTGATGACCCCAGACTCAGGGGAGTAAAGGGGGAAGCTGTGCTGAACACAATGCCATCCTCATTTCTTCAAGATTCACAAGTCAGCAACATAACAGTTTTCAATCTGATGTCTAAGCTGCAGAAAGGGGTGATGACTTTTAAAAGGTCACAGCCAAACTGAACACAGCTCAGCTTGAGACACGAGGAAAGCCACCGTAGATCTTATTAAAACATTCCAGGCTGTTATAATAGGTACCTTTTATTGTGATGTTTTAGTAATGTTCAACACATGCTGTCCCGGGTGTGTCTCCATGTATTCTTTATTGTCTACCGTCTCGTACTGTAATACAATATCCCCCTGCTCCACTACCCTTGAGGTGGTCTACATGTCCACTTGAGTGAATGGTTTCCTCGAGTATACAATGTGGTTATTCACAGGGCACCTCTCTCACATACAATCCAGGGCCCTGTCAAACCATCAGGAGCGCGGTCTAGTGCGTTCGGCCTCTGGAACGCAACCCGGTCGGCTCAGCTTTTTTGGGGGCGGGAGGGGGCGTGATGGTGCAATGAACTCAATAGCACCGTAGCCACGCACTCGACCACAGTGCGATCGCCGACAACCGAACGCGTGGCACATTAGTGCCTGCGCTCTGGTCCAGTGCTATCTGCAAACAATAGTGTTTGCAGAATTTTCTGCAGATAGCACTGGACCGGAACGCAGGCACTAATGTGCCACGTGTTCGGGTGCCGGCGATCGCACCGCGGGTGGGGTGTGTGGCTGCGGTGCCATTGAGTTCAAAGCACTGCCACGCCCCCTCCCACCCCAAAAAAAACTGAGCCGGTTGGGTTGAGTTCCAGTGTGTTCCAGAGGTGAAACGCACTCCTGATAGTGTAACAGGGCCCTTACAGTTGAGGCACGGCCTTCCAGTGGGGACAGAAGGAACAAATGTGTCTATTATTTTTTCTAACCTTCTTCCTTGCTGCCTTCCCTTCCTGTTATTGTATGCTGTTTATAAAACTTGAAAATAATTGGGATCCATGCTTCCTAGTTAATACCCACTATCTGCATTAGGATATAGTTTTTTGATTGGATGTATATTGTTGTGTATATTCAGTGTCTTTGTATGGATATTCATATTTCATAAAATACATAATTTAAAAAAAAAAACATTCCAGGCTCTGCACAGCCTGTTAATGAGCCCTGTTGTAAAGGCCAAACTGACTCTTCTGAACCATACTTAGAAGCTGGAAAACCAGAGACTGGCTGGAGACAGCCCTATGGTAAATAGTCCGGAGGAATACACATCTGTCAGACTGGGGATAGTGACCCATACTAATGTACAGAGGTGCCCAGAGCTAAGTTTCATAAAATGTCCATGATTATTGCTATGATTGCTGCGATGGCGCAACAAGTGTTTACACAAATGTATAAGAGAATAACAATCAGTTTGATACCAATGCTATAATGTACAGAAGGCGGATGGGACACATTAAATCTCAGAAGCCGTATATGCGTTCGATCAATATCATATTTATCAAATATTGATTTAATTCCATTTAATAATACTTTGGTTGTCGGATTGTAAAACCGTGCCTCCCGGAGATCGACAATTTGAAAAACCATGCCATCTGTAAAATATGGTTGTAGGCTATAAGGGAGTGTCCACTGAATGATAATGAAACACTTCTGCACTCCTAAATCTCTTTTGAATGGGTGGGGTTTGCTCAGTGACACCCTCTAAGGGTCAACAAAAACCTGCTGCACTTGGCAGCTGCAGCTCTCTCTTTCCATAAGAAGCATACCAAAATGCTGAGAGCCATTTGTGAGAGCCAATGACTCTGTCTGAACCGGACTCTGAGCATGTTGCACAGGAACCGAGGCCAGACAAACGTTAGGGACTTCTCCGCTTTGATCCCGTTTATTTTACTGTTACTATTGTCTGGTTTTGGAATACATTTTCTATAAATATTGTCTTACGCTGTTTTTTTCTTTTCATCAATATTTAAAATCGGTAACCGAAATCTAACCAAAATCTTTATATGCTGAGGAATTAATGAACCCTTGCCTCTTTGAAGACAGCTACCATATTTTAAACTCTGCAATATTCCTGTCTGGTGTGGCAGCAAGTTTCTCAGACATTTCTTAAAAGTGAGAACTGCTATAGCAAATATTGTGAACAGTGTGTGCTTCCATTAAAACGCATCATGACGGCTACCATTTGGTGTGTAAAGGGTTACCTGTTGAGTTAACCGATCCCAGTGATGATCCCTTTTATACTGCTGGTGCTTATATTGTTGTCCTATAAGCATGAAACTCTGCACAGGATGGGGGCACATTCGTCACATTGTGGTGGCAGCGGCAGGATCTGAGACTGCTGCTGCTATGTTGTAGTGGCAGCAACAGGATCTGAGTATGCCACCATAACAAAAAATCAAACCCCTACAACTGCTCATTATAAATCCATTCTAATGTACTGTATAGAAGGGTTGATGTACAAAGGTGTCAGACTCAGAAGCAAGTCAGAAGCAGCCTGATCCTATGTGTTCTCAAGCCAATTCGATGCAATTAGTATGCGCTTATATTGCATTTCTTTTGGCTTAGAAGACTTAGGCCTGGAGAAGGCAACACTAGAGCGGCGGAGAGCTACCGGAACAATATGGTAGAGATCAAAGATCACCAGGGTGCAGCAAAGCTTTTTCTTTAAAAGAGATAACCTGGCAAGGCTCCATTGAAAAGTAAAGAAGGTTTGAAGGGTATGTTTTGTCATTAGTAATGCAGAGTTCAGGGGTCATTAGTAACGCAGAGTTCAGGGGTCATTAGTAACACAGGGTTCAGTAGTAAGTAACACAGACTGCAGGGGTCAGTAGTATGTAATGCAGAGTTTAGAGGTCAGAAGTAATGCAGAAGCCAGTAGTATGTATTGTAACACAGAATGTAGTGGTTAAGCGCAAGTAATGTAGAGTTCAGAGATCAGTAGTACATAATGCAGAATTCAGAGGTCAGTAGTATGTGACGCAGAGGTCAGGAGTAGGTAATGCACAGGTCAGTAGCATGTAAGGCACAGTGTGGAGATCAGTAGTTTGTAACGCACCGTGTAGAGGTCAGTAGTATGTAATGTACAGTGCAGGGGTCAGTAGTAGGTAAGGTACTGTGCAAAGGTCAGTACTATGTAACGCACAGTGTAGAGATCAGTAGTATGTTATGCACAGTGCGGAGATCTGTAGTATGTAAAGCTCAGTGAGGAGGTCAGTAATATGTAACGCACAGTGTGGAGATCAGTAGTATGTAAGTTGCAATGCAGAGGTCAAAAGTATGCAATGTACAGTGTAGGGGTTGTAGTACGTAAGTTGCAGTGCAGAGGTCAGTAGTATGTAATGTACAGTGCAGGGGTCAGAAGTATGTCAGTTGCAGTCAAGAGGTCAGTAGTATCTAATGTACAGTGCAGGGGTCAGGAGTAAGTATGTAGAATGCAGCCTGCCACTGAGGACCTGTTAATACAACCGGCACCCTTTATTTCTATTTCTATAATAGTGCATTGGGTTGCCAGTCAGCATGAGTAGCACTGCAACACAACATACAGTATTACAACATTTTATACATATATGTATACAGTATATCATTATACTGTCCTATTTAATAACAGTTTGCAATGCAATTACTCCATAACCGATAAATGCTGCAATGTTCACTTTTTGACTTGTTCCCAAATTAAACATTAGGGGGCGCTGATCCAATAGCTGCGCTCAGGTACGGAGAGGTGGGTGTTAGGATCACAAAACATATGCCGTCAGCTTACTAATGAATCCCCTACAGCTGTTACACTCCTCCTCTTCTTCCCTCCATCGCTGTATCCTGCTCATTGTTCCCCCTCCATCTCTATCACCTCCATTCTCCTACCCTATATTCCCTTATTTCATCACAGCCCCAGTTATCTCATTAGCCATTTATAATTTAACCCCGTCACTTGTCCTTTCCTCTCCATCCTCTGTTTACGTGCTGTCCCTTTTCCACCCCACTAATTTTTCTCGCTTTCCCTCTCCATATCCCTCTTCTCCCTCTCCTCCATCCCCCCCAGTACCCGCTCGTTATCCTCGCTGCCTCTATTCTGGGAGGAAAGTGGAATGGCGGCCAGCTGTCTCTGCTGCCCCTGAGCTGATACCCCGGAGCGTGATAGGGAGGGAATATCTGGAACATGTCAGCAGGTCTGTAATAAGATGGTGGGATGGAGAGGGCACACTAATTATGAGGGGATTCCCATCTCACTGATACCAAAACTGCATCAATAATAATTTAGAATCCCCCCATTCTTCATAACATCACACGTCTCTTATAATGATGTCAACAGTAACTCAGTAACCCGGCTCCTGAGTGTCTTATTACCCCTGTGACATCTTATTACAGTAACCCGGCTCCTGAGTGTCTTATTACCCCTGTGACATCTTATTACAGTAACACGGCTCCTGAGTGTCTTATTACCCCTGTAACATCATATTACAGTAACCCGGCTCCTGAGTGTCTTATTACCCCTGTAAGATCTTATTACAGTAACCCGGCTCTTGAAGAGTAAGGGTGATCTAGCAATTTTGTATTTTGTTGTACAGTTTGTCTGCATAGAATGCAAAAGACTAAGGCCTCATTCACACACAACGGAAGAGCAATATTGTATATTGCGTATATACATGTATATACGAGCGTATGTGCGTATATGCGTGCACTATTTGCAATCCCACAATGCATAATTCGTAATAAAAATGTTAATGAACTGTACGCGCGTATATGCGTGCAAACACGAGTATATGCGCTCGCTGAATACTGAAAAATGGCCTGGATGGGAAGGGGGTTTAACACCGCGGATGTCAACTGGTTAATCATAAATAAGCTGCCCGGACGCATCTTGGTTCCATTCTGTTTTTGCGCATTTTTACGCTACGCAAATATACGGCTCCATACGCAGCTATGTGTATGGAGCCATTTATTTGCATATGCTGCATATGGTATGTATATATGTGGGATGCACTGATACCAGTTTTGCGAGTACAAGTACTGATACCTGTCCAAGTACTCACTGACACAAGTACTGATACTTGCCCAAGTCCTCACAGACACAAGTACTGATACTTGCCCAAGTCCTCACAGACACAAGTACTGATACTTGCCCAAGTCCTCACAGACACAAGTACTGATACTTGCCCAAGTCCTCACAGACACAAGTACTGATACTTGCCCAAGTCCTCACAGACACAAGTACTGATACTTGCCCAAGTCCTCACAGACACAAGTACTGATACTTGCCCAAGTCCTCACAGACACAAGTACTGATACTTGCCCAAGTCCTCACAGACACAAGTACTGATACTTGCCCAAGTCCTCACAGACACAAGTACTGATACTTGCCCAAGTCCTCACAGACACAAGTACTGATACTTGCCCAAGTCCTCACAGACACAAGTACTGATACTTGCCCAAGTCCTCACAGACACAAGTACTGATACTTGCCCAAGTCCTCACAGACACAAGTACTGATACTTGCCCAAGTCCTCACAGACACAAGTACTGATACTTGCCCAAGTCCTCACAGACACAAGTACTGATACTTGCCCAAGTCCTCACAGACACAAGTACTGATACTTGCCCAAGTCCTCACAGACACAAGTACTGATACTTGCCCAAGTCCTCACAGACACAAGTACTGATACTTGCCCAAGTCCTCACAGACACAAGTACTGATACTTGCCCAAGTCCTCACAGACACAAGTACTGATACTTGCCCAAGTCCTCACAGACACAAGTACTGATACTTGCCCAAGTCCTCACAGACACAAGTACTGATACTTGCCCAAGTCCTCACAGACACAAGTACTGATACTTGCCCAAGTCCTCACAGACACAAGTACTGATACTTGCCCAAGTCCTCACAGACACAAGTACTGATACTTGCCCAAGTCCTCACAGACACAAGTACTGATACTTGCCCAAGTCCTCACAGACACAAGTACTGATACTTGCCCAAGTCCTCACAGACACAAGTACTGATACTTGCCCAAGTCCTCACAGACACAAGTACTGATACAGTTTTGTTTATTGTCATGTTTTTCTAAAACAATACAGACTACTGATATCAGGACAGTGGTGGAGCGCCAGGACCCAGCTGCAACCACTGCAACCCTGGTAGTTCTCATGAAAATGCCAAGTATCGGCACTGGTATCTGAACTGGTATCGGCACTGGTATCTGAACTGGTATCGGCACTGGTATCTGAACCGGTATCGGCACTGGTATCTGAACCGGTATCGGTGCATCCCTAGTTTTAAGCGACCCGTCTTTTTGCTATGTATATTACTTTTATTCTAGAATTCTATTATAATCACATCTAATGGTCTGCTTATGCTTGAGTTAGGTGTTTAAATAGTATTGAGCATATACTGTATCATGGGCAGTGGTCCGACAATGTTGTAGTATGAGATGTCTGTATGGAATTACATAGAATTGTAATAAAACTATGGACTGTGGTCAGCTCATGTTGGAGGTTCAGAATGATGTCAGTGCTATACTAGAATTGTATTCTAATGAACAGACAGTGTTGGGTCATGTTGGTGGTGTTGACTGGTAAGTCATTCCTGACTGCTGTGAGTACATTCTAAATATATATTGCATTATAACATTTTTGTGTCTTCTGTACAAACATCACCAGCTGCCTAATCTATATGTATTTGCTGCAGGTTATGCTGGAAGAGGCTGCGTCTCACACATGGCTACACAGGAGCCGGAGATTAAGAGCAGCGCCTCCATTATCCCATGTTTCCTCTTTGTAGAGGTATTGCCTTATTCTGTCTTCTACAATGTCCCTACAATAAGAGCATTACTGTCTTATCTGTGTTCATTTTCTGTCCTCTCTCCTTCAATACACTCATCTTCCTGCTCTCCCTTCCCCTGTCATAGTGCCCGGACAATGCTGGTGGTGATGTAACTTATTGCCCATCAGAGTGTGAACAGTAGAGCCCAGTGAACATGGCTTGTCATGCCAGTTTGTGTGGATTTAGTGTGACAATGGATGGATGTGATGGTTGCTTATTGTTAGGAAAAAAAAGTGTTGGAAAGAAACAGACTTTGATGAAAATAGGTATAAAATATCTCCAACACAAGTGCAAATTTGGCCCCAGTCTTGTGCTAATGTGTCTAAATACGATTTTGAGTAATCTCACAAAATAAAAATTTCCACTTGGTGATGGCAACATCTTAGGAACTTGATGTTTGCAAATAATCTCTGCACAATACAGAACACTTCTAATGAGGGATTATTCCTTGAATTAAAATGCTTTAAAATTTGATGTGTTGAATTTGCTAAATATACCAAACTAGCACCCAAAGATTTGTTTTGAGTTGGTGCCAAAATCATCTGCTCCCTTCACCCCATATTGTGGCACCTTTGACCCATAAAAGTAATATAAACACGTAATCTGCATACTTACCATATTTCAAGGTATCTTCAGCCCGGCCCAGGGGCTTCACAGGTCCTCTTCACCTTCTTCTTTATTCAGCTATGGGGGGATCCTGAATGCTGCATAGCGCTCTCTGCAGCATCTCCTCTGCGTCCAGGGTGGGCCCTTGACACTTTGGGCTTACAGAAAGAAGGTTAAATGACACTGGGCATTATTCTACTTAGATGGTGAGCAGCACTGGATCGATGAGTGGGTCAATGTTCAAGGGACTGCACCATATATAGGGTAAATATTGAAGCCAGAGCTACTTTTTTATTTTTAAAATGATCCTGGAGACAAATATAGGTATTTTTACCCAAGCTGCATTTGAACTTCCAAAAGTTGACTGTACAAATGAACTGGACACTGATTGTTATAGGCAATACTACATTTTACTGTTAGAACATGTTTTGCATGATGTGGGTAGAGAGTGTTACATGATGTGGATGGAGAGTCTTTCATAATGAGAATGGAGAGTGTTTCATGATATGGATGGAGAGTGTGATCTGATGTGGATGGAGATTGGGACATGATGTGGGTGGAGAGTGTTTCATGATGTGGGTGGAGAGTGGGACATGATGTGGGTGGAGAGTGGGACATGATGTGGATAGAGAGTGGAACATTATGTAGATGTAGAGTGGGGCATGATGTGGATGAAAAGGCTGACATAATGCGGGTGGAGAGTGTTACATGATGGGAGTAGAGAGTGTTACATGATGTAGGTGGAGAGTGTGTAATAATGTGGATGGAGAGTCTAATATGATGTGAATGTAGATTGTGACATGATGTGAATGTAGAGTGGGGCATGATGAAGATCGAGATTGGGACAAAATGTGGATGGAGAGTGGGATTTGATGTAGATAGAGAGTGGAACATGATGTGGAAGAAGCATGCATGTTGTGGATGGAGAGTGGAACATGATGTGGATGTAGACTGGGATATTATATGGATGGAGAGTGGTACATGATGTGCATGGAGAGTGGAACATTATGTAGATGGAGAGTGGGACATGTTGTGCATGGAGAGTGGAGCATGATGCGTATGGAGAGTGGAACATAATGTGGATGGAGAGTGTGACATGTTGTGGATGGGGAGTGGAGCATGATGTGTATGGAGAGTGGAACATCATGTGAATGTAGACTGGGAGATGATATGGATGGAAAGTGGGACAGGATGTTGATGGAAAGTGGGACATGATGTTGATGGAGAGGGGGTCATAATGTGGATGGAGAGTGGGTAATGATATAGATGCAGAGTGGAACATGATGTGGATGGGAATGGTGACATAATGTGGGTGGAGAGGGTGAGACATACATTGAGGGAGTGTGAGATGACGTGAAGATTGCTCCGAGGTTCCTCAGTCTCTCTCCAGCCTCCTCACTCCTCTAACGCATAATTTCTATCTTCTCCTTCTTCACATCATTTATAATTTTAGGCAAACATCATTCATCTAATTTACTTTTTTTTTCTACTTTATTCCTCAGTCCAACTGTGTCGTCCTCTACTCTGGTTTCTCCCACGTACACCTTTCCGTTTTACCACATCTCCAGTCTCCCATGTAATGTTCTTGTTCCCCTCATCCCCTCTTTCCATACCTTGGCATGCTTTGTCACATCCTCAGCCTCTGTCTTTCTCCTGCTTGCTACTTCCTCTGTTCATACAATTTCCTTCATATAATTTCTTCTTTCATTTAATGGCTTTGAATCTTTCTCATTTGTATTCTTCCATTTTTTCCCCATCATTTCAGACAGTGCGAGAATAGAGTGAACAACAAACCCTGTTCGACTTTTTATAAATCTTCCCCATTTGTGTGCTTTTGATTCTGTTCATTTTTCTGTCTCTGCCCCTTCTGTATGTCTGATTGTAGCCATTGGTCTTGATTCATTATTTGTCTTCTTCTCTCTTGATCTTTGTTTAACTGACAAAAATCTGTCTCTGTTCCTTTTCTCTGTCTGTCCTTTTGGGGTCTCTTTTGATCTGTTTGCTCTTCTGTCCCTGTGGTTGTTCTGTTTTATCTGTTTTGCTCTTCTTGCCTTCTTCTGTGTTGCCTTGTTGTGTTTCTTTCTGACTCGGTTTCTTTTGTCTCGTTCTCTGACCCTTCTGTGTACCAGTTTCCCCCATTCCCATAGTCTGTGTTGTGCCTATCTGTCTAACAATCTTTTTATGTGCTTTCTGATTTGTTTTCTCTGCTGCTGTGATCTTTTGTTGCCCCCTGTTCTGTCTCTTTTATTCTTGATCTGGTTTGTACCCGAGGGTGCCCTCTGGTTTGTGTCTCTGTCCGCTCTTTAATCTTTTTCCAAGTTTTACTTTTGAAGCTCCTTCGTCTTACCTTTCCTTCCAATCTTTGAAGATTTTCAGTCTCTCCTGTCCCGCTTTCACTCTTCTGTCTACCTGCTTATGATTTCTGTATTGTCCCTCTTCTGGTAATTGCCCCTGTTGCGGTCTGAGAAGATGCTCTATTTTCAGCTTGTCCTGATGGCTGGAACCGTCATCCTCTCCTACCACTTTGAATACACGGACACCTTTCCTGTACACTCCCAGGGTTTCTTCTGTTACGACAGCACCTTGTCCAAGCCATACCCAGGTCCGGAGAGCACCAGCCGGGCCCCGCCACGTCTGCTGTACCCCCTGATCACCGTGCTGCCTGTCCTGACGGTAAATATGACATCAGTTTTGCAGTGATACTGAGGACTGTGCCTACTCCATAGCTGAGAACTGTGTGCGAGACATAGACACACTGAAACTCATTGATGTGATGGGTTATGACAGTATGAGAGTGGGAGCTGCCCCCTCCTCGCACACAGGACTGGGCAGTGGTACTCCGCTACAGCGGTTGTCTGAGCCTAGAGCATCCACAGTCCACTTCACTTTATCCTTGTTGTCCGTGTATATTAGTAGATGCCATTCACTTTTATCCAGATGTCTCCTTTTATTTCATTCTGTTATGTTGATATCATACAATGTTTCTACATTAGACATCAACTGCAATATGCATTAAGAGCGGCTGCAGTGTATAATGGAAAACGGGGAAAAGTAGATATAAACCCAACAATCCGTGTACATTTTCAAGAACTGAACTCTGAAAAGTGGTGCCTAGAAAAGGCATGCAGAGGGCAAGGGACTAGTCTCCGATATTGCCTGTGGTCTCCCTGCATGTGATCGCTCCCACATTATCGCCTTACCATACCTTTCTGCATAGGGTTCCCACCTTTTCTTCAAGACAAAATCGAACACTCTACTGCCGCGCGGCAATTTTTTTGAGAGTATACAGTACAGGAGAGAGCAAAGAGAAGCACCCAGGATTGAGAGCGAGGAGAGACAGCCAGAGGGAGAGGCAACCAGGAGAGAGAGATAGGCAGCCAGGAGAGAGAGCGAGGAGAGAAAAAGGAGAGACAGCCATGAGAGAGACAGCCAGGAGAGAAAGTGTGGCGAGAGCCAGGAGAGAGGCAGCCAGGATAGAAAGCGAGGAGAGAAAAAGGAGAGACAGCCAGGAGAGAGACAGCCATAGGAGAGCGAGGAGAGACAACCAGGGGAGAGAGCAAGGAGAGAGCCAGGAGAGAGAGTGAGGAGAGACAGCCAGAGAAAAAGGAGAGACAGCTAGGAGAGAGCGAGAGACAGCCAGGAGGGAGCGAGGAGAGACAGCCAGGGGAGAGAACGAGGAGAGGCAGCCAGGAGAGAGAACGAGGAGAGACAGCCATGAGAGAGACAGCCATGGGAGAGCGAGGAGAGACAGCCAGGGGAGAGAGCAAGGAGAGACAGCCAGGAGAGAGAGCAAGGAGAGACAGCCAGGAGAGAGCGAGGAGAGACAGCCAGGAGGGAGCGAGGAGAGACAGCCAGGAGGGAGCGAGGAGAGACAGCCAGGGGAGAGAACGAGGAGAGGCAGCAAGGAGAGAGAACAAGGAGAGACAGGGAAGGAGAGCAAGAAGAGACAGCCATGAGAGAGAGAGAGAAAAGAAGAGACAGCCAGGAGGATGCGTGAGGAGAGACAGCCAGGATAGACAGGGAAGAGAGACAGCTGGGCTTCCTGATTAGCCAGGCCCACGCTACCTTGGGATGCTGGTATCGATATTCAGTACCAGGGAGTACCAAAAAACAAATATTAGTACTCGTATTCGATGCCAAAAAAACAGTATGGGTGCATCCCTACTTGATCCCATGACAACTGTCAGAGAGGGGGGTTCCCCTCACATTGGAAAGATATCCTCTCACTTCCTGCTGACTCTACAGGACAAGAAGTGAAGTGAAATCTCTCTGAGACACAGATGGCAAAAAAGAAACTGAAAGCAGTTTTCCCCCCATACTATATCCAAAATAACAAAAAAAATGTTTGCTTTAGGTATACTTTAAAGGGTTGTAGGGGAGGGATGGCTTAACCTTCAGGTGGTCCTGTACGTTCAAGAGAACCTGAGGTTTGCTTATCAAAAGGTTTGCTTTCACCCCCTTTCCCAGCATATAGTAACATTTCTTTTGCTCCCCTGCTGGTCTGTTTGTCATCGGGAGGCTAAGGTAATACCCAGTACTTCCGGGTATGGAGGAGCATGGACCTACGCCATGTGACAGCACTGGACCAATCAGCACTATCACATTGGGTGTCTATCACCCTGTGTAAACTACAACTCCAGTGACTTGTAGCTCACACTACACTATCCTTTCATAGAGTGGTGGGAGAGTGAAAGGAAGGTGAGTATATGTTACTCTTGGCCATTTAGGAATGTGCAGGTGGGGATATTGGGGACTATTCACTATGCTGGAATCTCTGAGTCAGAGTGTGTGGAGTGAGTAGTCCTTAATGTACCATGGAAAGGTCTGTCCACTGAAATCATGTATACCCCCAACCAAATGCTCCCTGTTTGAGTGACAGGGTTCTTTATGGAGCAGGATACATTTCTTTTCTCGACAGATCTTGCTGGGAGAGGTATCTGCGGTCTTCATCAACCCACGATGGAGGAGAAAGGAGAAGGTCATCTCATGTGGTGACTGCTGCTTCTTCAACCCTCTGCTGCGTCGTGTGGTCAGGATTCTGGGTGAGTGAGGAGTGGATTATGTAAGTATTGTTCATCTGGTTCATTGGGCCGACTGGTGCTTTCCTGCAGGTTGATATATGCAGGTGGATGGTTTTGTCCCTTCTTTTTTGCCAATAGAACCTGATGGTTCTTTATTTTATGAAGAAATAGAAATGCAGAAAGTTTGGAGTTCATGTGATACAAGGGAAATGTGTAAAGCCTGAAGAATGGATCTAAAGCACCCTGAAAGCTTGTATCTTTAACAACTAAACCCATCTCCGGGAAAACAAAAACAAAAACTACCCTTGCTGTGGGGCTACACCAGCATTGCAAGGGTTAAGTACTAATTTTCGTCTAGGGGACCTAAGAATAGCAGATTTACTCACCTGATCCCCAATCCCCCGGAGGTCAGCATTGTCCTCCTTTCCCCCACCATGTCTATGGTGGAATGTCTATGGAACCTGCATTAGACTTGATGATGTCAGTGGTCCTTAGACCACCGGAGCATCAGGGAGAAGAGGTTGTGGGGACCGGACTAGAGGTCAAGAGGGAGCCGGCAGGAGCAGGGATTGGATAAATCTTCTTTAATCCAGCCCCTAGACAAAAACAAGCACCTAACCCTTGCATTTCAGGGGTAGCCCCACTACAGGAGTAGTTTTTTGGTTTACCCAGAGATGGGCTTTAATTTAGACTATAAAGGGTTTCTAATAAACTCCAAACTTCCTGCATTTCCCTAATGGTACTATACCCTACTACTGCAAGAAATGGTAATACAACTTTCACAATGGGAGTGCTGCTAACACCCATCCGGTGATTTGGGAAGGTATCACAGTGCGTTATCTCAGGGGGTGATTTATTTGAGGTCTCGCAGATGTCTCACTGCCACTGCCCGTCAATGGTTGACCCAGTACAAGAGCATCATATTGGGAGAGCAATAGAAAGGCTTGAGAGGGCAGGCCAGGGCTGCCAACTATAGAGCTACAAGCTCACATGTGCAGATTGAGGGGGCCAGGTTTCAAACTCCCAGGGTGGTTGTATTTCAAGTCTGCTGTATCTTTATAATTTTAAAATGTGAACTCTGGGCACAAAAACAATCATTATAATATATTTCTCAATAGCTGCAAAGAATATAAATCCACTATCTGTGTGTGGATAATCGCATTTTTCTCTTGTCTTTGCTCCCCAGGACTCTTTTCTTTTGGGTTGTTCTGCACAGTAATCTTTGCTGGAGCCGTTCAGACGGTCACTGGAAACCAGGCTCCTCACTTCTTGTCCGTGTGTCGCCCCAATTACACAGCTCTGGGCTGTGTGTCCCACTTACAGTATGTGTCCTCGCTGTACGCCTGCACTGGTGACCCCGAGCTCATCACCGAGGCTCGCAAAGCTTTCCCCTCCAAGCCAGCAGCTTTAGGAGCATACGCTGCTGTTTACACCACGGTGAGTCCTATACATACACCTAGAGATCTGTTTGTCTTCCCATAACAACCAATAAAGTTCCAACTGTCATTTTACAAGCCAATGAAGAAACTCAGACAGTTCTGCTTACAGATAATTTCATACCACAAGCACAGTGAGGGGGACTTATCAAGACTGGAGCAGACAAAATCTGGAGCAGCTATGAATGGCAACCAATCAGCTTCTCTCTCTCATTTTCAATTCTTACCTGAGCAAACTGAACAGAGAAGCCGATTGGTTACCGTTCACAGCAGCTCCAGATTTTGTCTACTAGTTTTGATACATTTCCCCCATTGTGTTTAACGATACATGGCATGAGAATGAGTGCCAATAAATTAAAGGGCCAATCCATCAATAATCAACCAATAAGTTTCATGCAGTGCATGCCAGCCTGTTAAACCAACCAGCAGATTTACTGACCAGATTTTTGCTCCCAGGCTTTCAATTCTAGGGGACAGAGCTGAGGTATCACTCTCTCTGTGAGATTTAATTTCTTGTGCATAACAAACAGTGAAATAAGACTGCTGCCTGACTTATTAATAGCTGCAGCCAAGGGCAGACCTAGAGACCTCGCTGGAAGCCCACCAGCAATTAGAGTAGGAGCCAAGGGCGTGGAATACGGTACTGCAATCAATGACCAGGCCCCTGCTCCCGGTGGGTCAGATTGCCTTCTATACTCCTTTATTGCCCACTCTGTGTAGTCATGTTAATGGCAAGTATGTAAATGGGAAGCGCTCCATCATATATAACAAAAAGTATAATTTCCGGGTAGTATGGTATCAAGTCCACAATGCAGGCACACAGTGGCATTGTTCAGCATCAATGCACCAGCTGTCAGAGGTAACATAACAAGGAGTAATCCTTTCTAGGCCTTTCACCTAATGGGATTGTAATCTGGGGAAATATGACAACTTTTCAGTGTCTAGTGAAGGTTTAGTATTTTTCTTGTTCTATATTGTTATTGAGTTATGGAAATATAAAGCAAAAGATACAGAAACCCCAAATACACATCTGCTTGTAAACATCATAAACATTGACAGGCATGTATGACTTCGTCATTTCAATGTCACTAGAACATATCACAGGGACATACTGTGGTTAGGAATCCAGTCAAGTGATAAGAAATAGGATGGGGAATTAGTGAATTAAGATTGCAGATGTAGGAAAAGTGAGGAATTGAGTGGGAAAGGAAGGGAGAGGGAGTAGAGATGGGAAACGGAAGGATAGAGGAGAAAAAGAGAAAAGAGGAGAGAAAGGAAGAGAAAGAAGGGAGAGAAAAAGAGGAGAAAAGAGAGAAAAGAGGAGAGGAAAAAGAGGAGGGAAAAAAGAAGGAGAGAGAAGAGAAGGAGAGGAAAGAGAGAAAGGAGAAGGAGAGAAAGGAGAAGAAGAACACATGAGAGAAAGGAGAAGGAAAGAAATGAGAAGGAGAGAAAAGAGAAGGATAAAAAAGAGGGAGAAATAGGAGAAGGAGAGAAAGGAGCAGAGAAAGGCGAAGGAAAGAAAAGAGGAGAAGAGAAAGAAAGAGCGCCCCTAAGTTTTCTGAGGTATTTGGGAACACAACCACCCACCCAATTCACAGCTTTTCTTAAATTTGGGCATTGTATCTGTCAGTTTTGCTGTAAATTTTTCATTAGAGAATTTTTACTTCAGTTATAATGAGGGAGTTAGTTACCCCGGCTTACATAATAACTTGTTTTGTTGCTGGTAAAACATAAGTAATGAACTTATATTGGAACTCTGCTTGCAGAGTGCTTCACTTGGGTTTTGAAGTTACAGTATTTTAGTTGAGGGCCTTTATGACCCTTTTGGCACACCTCCCCAAAAAGTTGACTGACATAAAAATATTCTCAGGTGATATCTGTATAATTTGTACTTCTACAGATGTACGTCACGCTGGTCCTGAAGATAAAAGGATCTCGGCTGGTGAAACCATCCCTGTGTCTGACTCTCCTCTCCCCGTCATGGCTGCTCTGTCTGCTGCGTGTTGCTGAGTACCGGAACCACTGGAGGGATGTTCTTGCTGGCACTGTGGTTGGATCTGCTATTGCTGTGTTCCTAGTAAGAACTGAGGATTGCGTGATGTAGAGGAAAGCAGCAAAGTATGGATATGTAGAATATGTAGATCTAAAAGCCGGGCTCTAGGCAAAAAAGCTAAAAACACAAATAAAATGTATATGGTGTCAATCTAGAAATAGACAGATAAGAATATAAACCTATCTTCAAAGGTTTGGGTAGCATCCTGAACAGGTCCGGTCATAGGTGTAGGGAGTCCCTTCTAAAACAGACTGGGGGAAAGCTATCTATCCAAGGAGTCCATATAGCATTTCATATGCCCATTGTGTCATCTTGATGAGCTGTGAGCTTTTCAAAGAGCATGGTATGAGACCTATTATTAAAAAATAGCCAAAGAGAAAGTGTGGGGGTCTTCCATCAACATGTAATCACCCGCTTAGCAGCCGTAAACATGTGCTTACATTGATTCTGGGAGAAACCTCCCAGTGTCTTATTTAGGAGAGTAAAACGAGGTATCCCCTACACACCATACAGCAATGGCGAACATAGGTAGTTTTTTGATGGCGCTCATAGTGATGTCCACGGATGGCGCCATGCAAATCCAAGGTTTGAACAATGAAGATCACCAGCACACGAAGGATGAGATAAATCCAAGTGTTCTTTTATTCAAAGAAGCATGTCACAAGTGTTTAAGGAGCCAATGTTTCAGAAACCACGCAGGGTCCCTTCATCAGGCCAAACATAGTGAACAATGACCATAGTGACTATGTTTGCCCTGATGAAGGGACCCTGCGTGGTCCCGAAACTTTGGCTCCTTAAACACTTGTGACATGCTTCTTTGAATAAAAGAACACTTGGATTTATCTCATCCTTCGTGTGCTGGTGATCTTCATTGTTCAAACCTTATTTAGGAGAGTAACACAGTGGTCCTTCTGGAGTGGAGAACCCATGACCATTATGGTAAATATTGGACTAGAGTTGGAATACGCCTGGACAATCCCACCAGATAGGGACACACATGCCATCTGCTTGACAGCTCCTAAAGCAGTTTAAAGGGTGTGCTGGGAGGCCCCCTAGAGATTGTATGTGGGACAAAGTACCAGCACATGAGTAACTTATAAGTGGGCTCTGAGGTCGACACTGCGGCTGAGCTTGCAGAGGGGCAGGTCCAGATGTGGTCCCAATCATCAGAGTCCCTTTGTATTCCCAGTATCCTAAGCTATTGATGTGAACGCCATGGTCCCTGGGCACTTTGTAAGATATCTGTTTATGCAGTAAATGTTCTACTGTTTCATCTGTATGGAATAAAATGCCATTCAGATTTTATAGTCCTCTAAGAAGAGTAGATTGAGGGCAGAAAAGAGATAACTGAAAAAGAGGAAAAAGGAATTGCTTGATTGCCCAGCTATAACAGCACTGTCTTTGAATGCCCCTCACACCAGGTTACCTGTGTATTGAATAATTTCGGGAGCTCCACCTCCGAGGAGAAGGAGTTACATCAGAAAGAAGAGGATGAGGTCCCTGTACCTGAGAACCTTCATCCTGCGGCACGTGAAAAGTTAAGTGTGGTAAGGGGGGACCTAGTGAGAAAAGAGGAACAGTTCTCATTTATCAGAGAGTCTGAAATAAGAACTGACTCTACAGCCTCATAAGAACCAGACTCAGGCTTCCTTCGCACCTAAGGGTGAGCACACCTAGAGACCTTTTTTTGCTTTTTGAAACGTTTTCATGCACAACTTGTAGTACAGGAGTAGAATCGTGTGTTTTTGGCCCCATAGACTTTTAAATGGGCGCGCCTAAAAAACTTATGTAAACAAGCAAATTTTTTAACAGTTTTTCAGGTGCTCCCATAAAATCCATGAGGCCAAAGCACACAATTATTCTCCAAAAGAAGCTCATGTACTGACTGGCCACAAGTGGCACAACGCCCAGCTGAGAACAGGAGCCATTGAAAACAATGCAATTCCTCTTGTTGAAAGTTGTTGCGCCTAAGCTGGCCATACACTGGTAGCATTTCGACTAAATCCTACTGACATTACCGAAATTCAACCCGTTCGAACCCCCCATTATTCAACAAAAGTTGAACAGACGCCGGTTTTAGAATACAATAGCCCAGCAGGGGTGGGGAATTTCCACATCCATGCTGTTTCTGTGGATAGGGGCATTTAAAGTTTTTTTCTTATTCAGCGACATAGTGTATGGCCAGGCTTAGGGAAAGCAGCTACACAATGCCTAGGTGTGAATGGGGCCCATAAACTTGCATAGGAAGACGAGCAGTTGTGGAATAAAGGATGAGACCTGATTCATTCATATTTTAGACACTTTGATAAAGTGGTAGACTAGCTGTAAGGCAAGGGATGGGGACTATGGGCATGGTTGGTTAGATTGGTGAGGGATGGGGACTATGGGCATGGTTGGTTAGATTGGTGAGGGATGGGGACTATGGGCATGGTTGGTTAGATTGGTGAGGGATGGGGACAATGGGCATGGTTGGTTAGATTGGTGAGGGATGGGG
>NW_017308093.1:145166-158665 GCF_000935625.1 Nanorana parkeri | reverse complement strand
TGTTGAGGGATGGGGCTATGCGGAGGGTTTGGTTGGTTAGATTGGTGAGGGATGGGGGCTATGGGCATGGTTGGTTAGATTGGTGAGGGATGAGGTCTATGGGCATGGTTGGTTAGATTGGCCAGGGATGGGGCTATGGGCATGGTTGGTTAGATTGGTGGGGGATGCGGGCTATGGGCATGCTTGGTTAGATTGGTGAGGGATGAGGTCTATGGGCCAGATTGGTGAGGGATGGGGCTATGGGCATGGTTGGTTAGATTGGTGAGAGATGGGGGCTATGGGCATGGTTGGTTAGATTGGTGAGGCATGAGGTCTATGGGCAAGGTTGGTTAGATTGGTGAGGGATGGGGACGATGGGCATGGTTGGTTTAATTGGTGAGGGATGGGGGCTATGGGCATGGTTGGTTAGATTGGTGAGGGATGGGGACTATGGGCATGGTTGGTTAGATTGGTGAGGGATGAGGGCTATGGGCATGGTTGGTTAGATTGGTGACGGATGGGGACTATGGGCATGGTTGGTTAGATTGGTGAGGGATGAAGTCTATGGGCAAGGTTGGTTAGATTGGGGAGGGATGGGGACTATGGGCATGGTTGGTTTAATTGGTGAGGGATGGGGGCTATGGGCATGGTTGGTTGAGTTGGCGGGGGATGTTTGGTTAGATTGGTGAGGGATGGGGACTATGGGCATGGTTGGTTAGATTGGTGATGAATGGGGACTATGGGCATGGTTGGTGAGGTTGGTGATGGATGGGGACTATGGGCATGGTTGGTTAGATTGGTGATGAATGGGGACTATGGGCATGGTTGGTTAGATTGGTGATGGATGGGGACTATGGGCATGGTTGGTTAGATTGGTGACGTATGGGGACTATGGGCATGGTTGGTTAGATTGGTGAGGGATGGGGACAATGGGCATGGTTGGTTAGATTGGTGAGGGATGGGGACTTTGTCCCAGGAGCTTGTTTTAAAACAAATGTGAGATATTTATGCAATTAATATGCCAAGCTGTAAAATCATTACATATGTTTGCTCTCCAAACAATTATAACATCAGCTCTCCTCTCTCTCTCTCTCTCTCTCTCTCTCTCTCTCTCTCTCTCTTTCTCTCTCTCTCTTTCGCTTTCTTTTAACCGCCCCCCCCCTCTTTTTCTCTCCCAACCACCCCTCTCTTCCTTCCTCCCCATCAATAGGACTGTGGAACTACATCCAGCAATGTTACCTGACCCCCCACCATGCCTTGTTCCTGTCACCCCAGATGTTCTCATACCATCGAACTGTATGACCAGCCAAGTATAGAGCACAATGGCACTCATCAGAGTTTGGCCAACTGCGCAGAGCCATAAGAGTGTGATCCCTTTGCACTGAATATCAGTTTGCACGTCAGAGACAAATCTCCTGCCTTTACCACCACTCTGACTCTGGTAACATAACGTGAGATGTTTTCCAGATTTTGACGCCAAATTCTCAATTATCAAAAGCGATTTCATCTTAGTAGTATTATTGAACATGCGTGTCATTGGTATGTGTGTGCCGTTGTATGTTTATACCGTTGTAATTGCAGCATAAGTAGCACATATGACATTCCCTCTGTTTCCTTACAGATGTTCAGCTGCCGCAATTTGCATTTGCCCTGCGAATCTCTGTGTACATTCGATCTGTGCAAGGCAAAAATTAATGTTTTTAGAATATTTTCTTTCAGGCCAAATGCAATGTAATGTAATACTGCGTTATGACCAGTAGATGGAGCTGAGGAACATAAGAAATAAGTATTTATTTTCTATGCTCCTCAGTGCCATCTAGTGGCTATAATGTAGTATTCAATATACTATAAATGTTCGTGTTTGCCTCTGTTAGAACAAAACGAACATTCACAGAGATTCGCAGGGTGAATAGCCCTGCAAATTATTTATAAATAGACCCCTAACTGTCGATCAGCATTTTATCAATTTCTACAGCTTAACCTTTTTTTTGAGCTGTTCAATTCTATTTCTTCGCTTCCTTTTACTGTATTTTGACACTTGAGGGAATACTATTTCATAGCCAGCTTTCTCCAGTCTGTAAAACCTTCTGGACAGTTTTTCACTGAAAAAATTGTCCAAAATGTTCCCCACCCTAAACCTATTCTAATCCATATTTAAAGGAAGAAGTTCATAAAGCTCCACCGATTTAAACTTTTCAAGCCAATCTTGTAGATGAGGATAAAAAAATAACCTTTTTTAATTGGGCGCCTAATCTCCTTAAAGTGCACCTGTCAGCAGACAAATTGCTGCAAAGGAAGATGATAGGAGAGGATAGAAGCTACTATTTGTCTTTTCTTTTTTGAGGTCTTAGAGTATTTTGAAAGTGGAAGGTTAAAGTGAAGCCGACCCCCACCTAAGATAACAACAGCGCTGTCTAAAAGTTGGTCCCTGTGTGGAGTCCGTTGAATTTTAGGCCCAGACTGTACTCTGGATTTTGACTTCTCTCCCAGCCTTCCTATTGTCATTGTCAGATACCAGAATCTTAGTGGGCAGAAGCGGCTTTGGCATCTGATAGCTGAATGATGGGACCAGAGGTGAATGGGTCGGGGTAGGAGGACATACTACATTTTGAACCAGTAGGTGCTGCATCGGCGAAGATACCACAAAATTGACTCTTTTAGTGTTGTAAAAGTGTCTTCTGTGCCCCTCTCTGATTTAACTTCACTTCATTTCTGGCTTTCCTTGTCTTGATGGCTTAGCTTCACCAACTACCATCTACTTGTCCGGTGAGGATGCCTTTACTGGCCATTGATGAGTCTCATTGGACACTGGAATGGCAAGGTTGAGACTTATCAGGTCATAAGAAATGCTTCCATCAGACCCTCTACATTGTTTGTCCATCATTTAGATGATGTCACATGTGATGCACCAACGCCCTACCTTAAGGGGTAGAGATGTGTCCTAGGTGGTGTCCTCTATGGTCAAAGTGGAAGAAGGTCTTCATGACTCTTACTTCAGATAGCAGCAGAGGATTCAGAACCTGCAGAATTTATTTCTAGTCCAGCAAGACTTTATTCACACGGACCTCAAAAATGGGCGTTTGGCCTACCGACTGCTATATGACTCAGTATTACACCTTCATTGGGCATTGCTTTCCACTGTGGTACACTCTCCCATGCATTTCAATTGCCTTCCTCAGTCAGGAAGTGTTGACCGCATTGGCCAATTGTATCTGCTATCATGGAGTTGCTGGTTGCTCATCTGCATTCATAATCTGCATGAACCTAACAGAAACTGCCTCCCTCAAGGTTGATTGAGTGAGGCGCGGCATATTTAAAGTGTAGCAAATCCCCTGGACTCAAAGCTCCTACACAACCTAACCTTCTATCACTGCCACATTCATAAGGGGAGTGGTTTAAAGGTGTGGGCAGGGCTTAAACCGTTGTGAAATACGCTAAAACCTTCAATGTGACCAAAACAGAAGCAGCGCCAGCTCTCTGTGCTTCTCGGCAGCTTGCTGTATGATGCAATGTAATAGGTGTTCATTAAGCTAGGCACCCCTGGGGGTCTCCGTGGGTCTTCCCAGGCACCATCTTGTGTCATGTCACACAAATAGGTATCACAGTGCCAATCCCACTGCCTGTGTCCCAACCTGATAGTACAGGTAAGTAGAATACTCTTAACTCTTGACCCAAATCGATTACATTTGTATCCACCCCTCTCATTGGTGGTGTTAGAACACTTCCTAGACCCCTGCCAGTGTAGCTGCACCGATCAGGAAATAATGAGAACTACATTTCCAACAAGAATGAAAATGGTTGCAATGTAATTTCGCGTTCAGACTATTGCGTTGCAGCACCATTGTAAATGAACCTACACAGCGCACCACAATGCACATGCGTTTCAGCACACCACAGATGGTTCACATTTGTGCATTCCAATGCATGACCCCCAGAAAAAAAGAGCAAGTTTGTTAAACCCTTTGTTGCGCTCCATTGACAGCCCATTCACAATGAATGCACGTTATGGTGAATGCGGTAGCACGTCGCAACAATGTGAATTGCCTCATGTGATCAGTGGAGCAGAAGGAGGGGTGTGTGTACATAACAGCGACCTCCAGGCCCACATGCTGCTAGTCAGAGGACAGATTTCAGCTAAAACAGATTTCTCCAGGTAGAAAGGACAAAGGATAAAGCGGACCTCGTGCCATATAGATTTGACCATGTTAAGTGTATGCATGTTATTTAGAGTGTATGTTTTATACTGCTACAGTTCTCCCCCCGCCCCCCGGCAATGTCTTTATCTTTCCTACTGCCCAGAAGGCCGGAACCATCGTTTTTTAGATATCATCCAGGGTCAGCATTTATGCTTGCATGCTTCTCTCTGCCTACAACAGGCTGATGGCATCATTTTCTCAAAGTCCTACTCTTAGCCTAGGCCCGCCTTTCTCAATCAGAGTTCCCGTGGCACCCTAGGGTGCCTTCTGGCTTCCTCAGGGGTGCCTCGAAATTTTGGCCAGCACCATGGAAACAAATGACGTTAATCCAGGAAGGGTGTAACCCATTCAAAAAAGTTCTCCTCCATCCAGGCCTGCTTCGCCTCTTGCCCTCTGCCATGCTGTCACAGCTGCGGCTCCTGATATGAAAGAAAAGGGGACTCTGATTTGAAGGGGGGCTTTTGATGTGAAAAGGGAACTCCTTATGTAAAGGGAGGCCTTCTAATGTGAAGGAGGACCTCTGATGTGAAAAGGGGGGTGCTGATGAGAAGGGGGGGGGGGACTATGGTGTGAAGGAAGGGCTCCTGATTTTGCATGGGGTCTCCGCTGAAAAATCATACCAGAGCCCTATCTGGGATAAGGGGGTGCTATGGACTTTGGAGGGGCAACACTTTTTTTACATTTCTGTTTTTTAATGTTTTAGATTGGGGTGCCTCAAGATTTTGCATACCTTTATAGGGGGCCATGATTGCAAAAAGGTTGAGAAACGCTGACCTGGGAAAAGTCACTTAGCTGGAGCTTAGGTACTGTTTTCTTAATGAACAAATAGTGTATGAATGCTTTATCCTTTAGGTTTTCTGTGTATGCCAATGGAGAATCCACTAAGGGTCCAGGAGACAGAACTTGTATCTCAGTAGCCCCATAGTGGATTCTCTATAGGAGTATACAGATCATTTGCATCGGTAAGCACCACTGGGATTGGGTGCATAATTGAACAACTCAGCCCAGCAATGTCTAGTACTGAAGGAGACATCCTAATACAAGAAGATCCTGATGGGGAAGAACCTCGTCACACCCGACCCAAGTTGAAAAAGTTGTTTTGGATGGATATTAGCTTCAAGATCTTTTCTGGTCTACCAGCCTGCACCAACCTCTGTATTCACTCGGTGGCACCTCCATGGAGGCAATCCATGTTATCGCACCAGTAGAGGGAGCGTTCCAATATATCCCAGAAATACCTTTGTGCAGGACTTCTTATTGACCCCCTGATGGAACTGGTACAATTATATGACTGTTATTTACACCTTATGCTCCCCTCCTCCCTGATCCATCTATGAGCCTTGAGCAGAGTTTCCCTTTAAGTGAATCCCGGAGACGGTGCAACCTTCACAACAGGCAGCTATGAACACAGATATGTTGTCGCCGTATCACTTTCTAACCGTGTGATTTCTATTATTTGTACATTTTTGTATGTGCTGCACACAATGGTGGCTTCTAATAAAATTGATACTGTCTTGTAATCATGCTTTGCGGTTGTTTTTGGGCGCACTTTTACCAGGTGGATATAACAGAAGCAGAGATGGAAGATTCCACTTTTTGGATCCTATAATATACTGGAAGCAATAATATGGCCCAATGAGAAGGATAAGCACCTGGAATGCATGGATGGGATTTGCCTGTGCTGTTACAGGTAAAGCAAGCAATGTCTGCCCTGTTATTGCACATTGGTCTATGGCAGGGGTGGGCAAACTCTGGCCCTCCAGCTGTGGCTAAACTACAAATCCCACCATGTATCTGCCTCTGGGAGTCATAACTGTGGCTGTCAGTTTTGCAATGCCTTGTGGGACTTGTAGTTCCACAACAGCTGGAGGGCCGGAGTTAGCCTACCTCTGGTCTAGGACATACAAATATTTTATATATATATATAGTTTTTTTCCGTTTCTGTTTTTTTAAAAGGCTTTGGATGGGGCTTTCCATACACCATTGTAAAACCCAACCCCAGCATTTTTGCAATGGTAGACTGTGTTTCCGGTATGCGTCTAAAGAGCGTGCCTTGAAATAAGTTAGTACACACAGATATAATAAAAAATAAAAACATTTATTATAAAAAAAAGTATGAAACACAGACTAAAACATTGAGCTATAAAATCTTTCATGTAACTCAGGGAAATGACGGCTTGAAGGGAAATATTCACATTAGGATGTTCTATGTACAAAAGGTACACTGTGGTCAGCGGTAGAGTAAGACTAAGAAGAGGAACAGGAAGAAATCTATTAATTTGAAGTGCAACTGAAGCCAAAACTTTTTGTTTAAGATTTGGATGGAGTTAAGAGGAATTAGAACGTTTGTCAAGTTTTTATTGCTGGCTATGTCCCCGTTAGGAAGATTCACCCTCTCTGTGTCCTGGTGAACGTTATGAAAGTGAAAGAAAATCCTGAATTGCGGGTTGTCATCAGAATAGGAATAGATGCGGAATCTTGCAATGGGGACACTAGTTCTGGTGACCACCTGTGATTTCCCTTCACTTTGGAGGGATTTCCTCTTACTTCTTCTTGTGGTTATCGGAAAGGAAGTGAAGGGAAATCTCCCCAATGAGACACAGGTGGCACAAAAAAGCTACTAGGGGTTATATTTATCCCCTGCTCTTGGCTTCATTTCTCCTTTAATGCTAGGCTGTCCGCCTCTGGCCTTGAGATCAGTCCACCAAGACACCTCTGTTTTTGGTAGATAGCATTGTATCGCATAAACTACCAATTCTTGAGGTGATATCTCTGTACCTGGGTTCCCAGCCTTAACCCCGGCCAGAGCTTTGTATTTCTGAGCTGGTCCCACTCTCCTTTATGGTTTTATTTTACATTATGGGGCATAGAGAAGCAAGAGCGATGGGCAGCAAATGTAGGAATAACAGTGGGGAATCTACCTAGTGGAGTCCATAACAAGTCAATGGATGACAATGGCATCAACACGTGACACGGAATACAAGTTTAGAAAAACTTTCCCTTTAGGGCCGGTGCAGACCTGAGCGATCTGGGATCACACGGTCGTGCACAATTGCAGACAGCGAATGCCGTGCGGCCCCATTGATTATAATTGGGTACATCCAATCGCAGAAAAATTATACAAGCACCTTTTTTTTTGCGATACACGACCCGCAGCTGTTTTAGCCGTGATTGTGTTTGGATGCACGGGCGGAATCACGGCGGGAACCGCGTGATTTGGCCTGGCACGACTGGGTTGGCATTAGAAAATAATGGCACCCATAGCGCGATCTTCGATGATGGGCGACTCCGTGACCACACGGCATACGTAGGTGTTCCCCAGCCCTTAAGGGTAACAGCACAAAACCCCATGGATTGATGGCACTAGTAGTAGATGACTGGAGTGTACAATTCTGCTATGAGCGGCGCCGTTTGCAGTCACTTCGAGCTCCCACGCTGATGGGGATACCCGGTGAGGAGTGCAGCAGGATTCTGGAATACATGAAGTGTACAACTGGCACGTGCCAACTTGCCTCTGATTCACCTTTTGAGTGCATTGTTTATAGTGCTGCACCACTCACTTTTACGGACTACAGATATCATTCACAGCAATCCCTGCCCCCCAGGAGCTGACAATTTAATGTCTCCACCTCAGTCTGATAACTTCACATTCTAGGGCCAATTTTGGTGAAAGCCAATCAATGTTTTTGTAAAAGGAAAATGGAAATACACCCTACAAACACCAGGTTAAAAAAAAAAAATCTTGACTCTCTGGAGTGGAATCCCCTTTAAAGTAAATCAGTCATGAAAAAAGGTTTATGGACTACCACTGCGAGCTACTGAAATTAGTAAATGCCTGGCCGTCTCTGGACCTTCATGAGTCTCTGGCCTGGAACAAGTTTGCAGCAGCTGCAGTCTATTACTTAATCAAGGTAAGTGACCCAAGTGTCAGAAGACAACCAAACAACTAGCAATGCCAGATAGGGATCAGCTGTGATAGCCCCTGTATATCTCTCATCACAGCGTTCCATGGAGGAGGACACAAGTTTGGAGGCTAATGCATTGTGATAATCTACAAATCTCTGATCGTCCGGCACTGCTACACGGCAAAGACTTGTGTTCTATATGTCTCTAGAACCCACTGACCACATTCATTATTTACAGCAACATTCGGCAGTGTTCAGCTCTGATATAATACAGTGTTGGTATATTTACAGTTCATGTTATAGATAAAAGTCCATAGTCTGCTGGAAGCTAAAGTCAGCCTAAAATCATAACTTAGGTATGGATGGACGATGTTGGTCAGAGTCACTAACTCCTTATATCTCTCATAAAGGACATCCCAACCTCTTTAGCCCCTTAACCTACCTTACTTTAGAATCCCCCCCCACCCACCAGGTGCCTACTTACCTCTTCCTGACACTGATGACCTCCTCTGGTATGTACAGTTCCTGAGCAAATATCATCTTCAGTGCTAAGAGCACCTGCAACGTAAGTCCCTATAGACTTGAGTAGAGCTAGACTCTCTAATGTAGGAGAACATCCTTATTCAAGTCTATCTGGAGTTACTGCACAGGCATAGATAACACAGAAGAATATTTCTGAACAGAGGGCACCACCATCAGCAGGAAGAGGTAAGTAGGCACCTGGTGGGTGGGCGAGTGTAGGGAGGGTTCTCTCCTGGATCAGGTTAAGGTGCTAAGGTGGGTGAAGTTTCTGCATTTTGTAAACCAACGAACAAGAAAACAGGCAAATAGAGACCCCTTTGTATTGGTGAAGCAGGCGGGTGCAGCTGAGATGTTTGGCTTCCGGTAGATATTTACAGGGTTATTCACAAATGGGTGAAGAGTTTGGTGAAGGCAGGAGAAGGGAACCATCTAGGACAACATAGCTGAACTGGAAAGTGAGCTGAATTGGAGAATTTTTCCAAATCAGATAATTTGGCCTAGATTGTTTCCTTCTCCTGCCTTCTCCAAACTCTTCACCCCTTTGTGAATAACCCTGTGAGTGACTCAACCATCCAGGGTTCATCCATAACCGAAATGCCAGTTTGAAGTGGCCTAATCCCCCACTGTCCTGTAAAGCTGCGGTTCTCTTGAATGTTTACTTCCATTGTCTAAGTTCCATCCTTCTTAGATGAGGAAAGCTTTTTCTGGTCCACATGTATATATATCAGATGAGTCCATATCTTCCATCATGAGGACCAGTTACTAGCACTGGGAGTAAACAGGGGCCGGAAATTGACCACAGAGGCTGTTTTGGTAAATATTGGGTGAGGGAGGAGGACTTTCCTCCCCAGATTCAGACATCAGAAGGTAGGCATACTTCAGAGGCTGGCGAGGGGGAATGGAGCGAGTCCTGGGGGATAAGAGCCCATCACACGTCTCTAAAACTGTATACTCAAAACTGGAAGCGGGACTCGGTGTCCCCTCCTCTGAATTTAGGGAGTCCTCTCTGAAAATGGCCCTAGAGCTAGGTGGACCTTTAAGTTTCATTATCTCAGTGCCGGCTGTGGCTGGCTCTTCTACAGCAGTCGGCTGCCTGATGTCCTCTGGATCCCTTGGTCTTCCCTCTGTCCTCATGGTCTTCTCATCTGCTGGGCTGAACTGAGCTCTCTGTACATTGTCTTGTCTTGTAGATACCATCCATGCAAGTAAAGGAGGTAGAATATTCTCATCCAGAGCAACATAGCTGTCTTTTGGTGGTAGTGGTACAGGAGGCAAGATAGATGGAGGAACATTGGGAAGCTCTGATAATACTTCCAACGTTGTAATGGGACCTTCATGAAAGATATTTCTTGAGATCCAGGTAAGGTATGAGTCTGTCTGGCCTAGCCATGTCTGCAAATGAATAACCGAGAAAATACCTAATTAATACCCAAATGATGTAAACAGGGAACATTTCGCTTTACCTATTAAACTTTCTGATCAGCATGCTTACCTTGAAATTTCCTTTATGGGTGGTGTAGAGTTCCTTGAAGTGGTGTTCAGGAGTTGGGATATCTGGCCACATCTTTCTCTTGAGGAACCTACAAGGACAGACATGAGTCAGTGATGAAGTGTGCGGCATGCAGGTATCATACACAACTTCTTCAATGGTTTCATTTACCTTCTTTGACAAACAACCACTATGAAGATGGACATTAGTACCACAAAGCCGGCAAAACCGAACATCAGCATGTGAATCTCATCAAATCCTATAAAAAATACAAAATGAATGATTAGTCTTTTTTCTTTGTTATTGCCAAACCTGTACGGTGTTATAGTTTTTATTGCTGGCTGTGTCCCTGTTTAGGAGGAATTGGGCTGACATGGGGATCTGGTTTTATTCTTCTTCCTGAGCATTCTGTGGCTCAGTATGCAAACGTTTGACTCTGTGCTGCAAAGCTGGAGCTTTGCCTTACCTCCAATGCCCCAATCTGTAAGCTATCCTATATATTCCATACTCTGGACTGCCGAATACCATACATTGTGCTAAAAGTTACTTTTTTGGGCCTGCCTCACTCCATACACAGTGCTCTGTAAGTGGCATACTCTGGACCCCTCCATTCCATAAACTGTGCTTTAAGTGATGTACTCTGCACGCCTCCACTCCAAACACTGTTCTGTATATAACATATGCCAGTCTGCCACCTTCTGTATACCGTGCAGTTCATAACATACCCCACAATGAACACTGTGCTGTACATTATACAATATAATCCATACTGCTAATCATCACTATATCGTCATATTAAAAGGCAGAAGTCATTTGTAATACTGAGACTTCATTAAGGTCCATTCAATGACCACACAAAACTCCTTTGCTTGTATAGGAACAATGTATATGACACACTCACCATTGGATGTCTGAAAAGTGGTCATGGCCCAAACACTCCAGTACCCATTGTATGGTTCATCTGCTTTCGTTCTCACATTGATTGTGTACACAGCATCTCTTTTCACTTTCTCCAGGAAAAGCATCACATAGCCGTCCTCTGAGCGCACCTAAAGTGAAGAGATTACACTGTCTATAAAGCGATACTAAAGCGCAGGCTGGGTGGATGGATGCCACAATGTGCTGTGAGATATGGTCCTTGTCTGCAATTTGTATTAGTAAGTCATTTTCAGTGAATCAATGTAAGGATTACGGTGTAATAGAGGAGCAGCAAACTACAAAACTGTCTAGTGCAGGATCAGCTTCTCTTCGAGGCATATAAATTGCTTTTGACGACATCTCAATCATGACCATAGCCTGAAAAATCCAGACATATCAGACAAATCCTCATGTATATGGATGTCTTCAGACAGCCCCAGCCAGACAAATCTTGGAGGAGAGAATCCTCAACATCTCTAGCTGCTTGTACTGTGAAGTAATTAATTCTCAAAGATCCACCTGGCCTGACCCTTTGCCTGTTCTTGATGATCCTTGTTATCCACCTGCCCTGACTCTTTGTCTGTTCTTGATGATCCTTGTTATCCACCTGCCCTGACTCTTTGCCTGTTCTTGATGATCCTTGTTATCCACCTGCCCTGACCTATTACCTGTTCTCGATAATCCTTGTTATCTTCCTGCCCTGACCTTTTATCTGTTCTCGATGATCTTTGTTATCTTCCTGCCCTGACCTTTTGCCTGCTCTCGATAATGCTTGTTATCTTCCTGCCTTGACCTTTTATCTGTTCTCGATGATCTTTGTTATCCACCTGCCCTGACCTTTTACCTGTTCTCAATGATCTTTGTTATCCACCTGCCCTGACCTTTTACCTGTTCTCGATAATCCTTGTTATCCACCTGCCCTGATCTTTTACCTGTTCTCGATAATCCTTGTTATCTTCCTGCCCTGACCTTTTACCTGTTCTCAATGATCTTTGTTATCCACCTGCCCTGACCTGTTGTCTGTTCTCAATGATCTTTGTTATGCACCTTACCCGACCTTTTCCCTCTTCTTAATGATCCTTAATATCCACCAGCTCTGTTCTTTTTGCCAGCTCTGTTTCTTTTAGTTTAAATAGGGCCATCTATTCAGAGAAGCTGCATCACTTCCGGTGCGCCACATTAGCACGTTTCCACGCACACGTTCGTTGAGTGCGCATGCGCAATAGCGCCCATTTCCCGTAAATGCGGGAGACAGGCTACGCACATGCGCAGAAGTACCCGCATGACCAGGTATAGTCTTACACTCCCACAGCTGTGTGCAGTGCTGCTTCTTACTCTCCCAAATGGCAGTGGCCTCCAGTGCAGGGGACTTCAGGACACTGATACAAATACAGATTCAGATATTTATACTAACAATACCAATTGTGATTAGACTATGAGTTCAGTGGTAACACCTTTATAGACACTAGGAGAAGTCTCAAAACGTGATTAACATGCTACAAGTCAAACTGAAAGATAAATGATTTAAGTACCTTTGACTTTTGAAATATCATGGAGTTCTGCCCTTTGTCATTCGTATAAACGACTTCGTACATCAAACAATCTTTGAGGATCAGATCCTTCACTGGGTTCTTGAAGGTGATCAGCAATCCCAGGGGGTTCCTCTGTTCTCTCACTGTGATATTACTCGGGGGCTCCAGGTAGACTGAAAACAGAGGGCTACGTGAAACATTTGTACTTCTTTTCACAGAGAGACGAGGGTGATGACATCATTTCACAAACATGGAGCCTTTCTATCCATGAAGAAAACTGAGAATTGTGTCTGCAATGGTGGCCAAGAGGGAAGGCATGAGAAACGTTTCCCATCTGACCTGTCTGGCTCTAATCTTTGGATATGGGCACCAACGCCATTCAATACACTACAAGGAGCATAGTGCCAAGTGCAGTTCCTACAGCTGTCTCTGTCTTGCACTGGTGTGATTTTAACAAAGTAAGTTATGAGGAACTGAGCTCCAGAAGAAGGCAGAGGGCAAAGAACTAGTCACCAGCATTGCCTGTGGTCTCCCTACAGATGACCCTACACCTGAATTATAGCACAGTACTTCCTGGCATGTCAGTGTGCCTAGGCAGTCCTGTGCCTACAGACTCATAGCTGTATATCTGCAGTATGAGATCTAAGGCACTGCTGCCTCGGACTGCCAGCCTCAGGAGATTTGGAGTGAGATTTGGTGATCTCATTACTGTGCAGCTCATTGCTCTCCTTGGTGAAGGTGCAGACCCAAGAAAGCAAAGTCCTGCCTTTTTCAATAAAGCTGCCTCCACATAGAGATATTGTGCAGAACAAGGCAGGGTAAGACAGTATTGGGGAAAGAAAAGCTGCGTGAAGACCACAAGCAATGCTGGTGACCATAGGAGGACGCGCCCTATTGCATTGGGGTGTGCACACAAAAGTACAAACACACACGTGTATATATATAATATATATATATA
>NW_017308093.1:121400-145142 GCF_000935625.1 Nanorana parkeri | reverse complement strand
TATATAAAAATATATCTGGTATATATACCTTTTTCCCCCTACCCCTTTTTTTAGTGTCATGTATCATGCGCCCCTGGGTAGTTCTGCCACTGTCTCCAAGCTAATGTATCACTGGGACTACAAATCCCAATGATACATTATATAGCAATGCAGAATACCACCAACTATTGAGGACTACAAATCTTAGCAATACATTATACAGCAATGCAGAATAATGCCATTATCTAGAGAGAACTACAAATCCCAGTGATACATTATACAGTAATGCCGAATGCCAACCAGCTATAGTGGACTACAGATCCCAGCGATGCATTATACATCAGTGTAGAATAATATGAAACTACATACTCTGTGCTTATATAAAAATATATCTGGTATATATACCTTTTTCCCCCTACCCCTTTTTTTAGTGTCATGTATCATGCGCCCCTGGGTAGTTCTGCCACTGTCTCCAAGCTAATGTATCACTGGGACTACAAATCCCAATGATACATTATATAGCAATGCAGAATACCACCAACTATTGAGGACTACAAATCTTAGCAATACATTATACAGCAATGCAGAATAATGCCATTATCTAGAGAGAACTACAAATCCCAGTGATACATTATACAGTAATGCCGAATGCCAACCAGCTATAGTGGACTACAGATCCCAGCGATGCATTATACATCAGTGTAGAATAATATGAAACTACATACTCTGTGCTGCTCTGGGGTGCCGGCCTGATATCTCGAGTGGAGGATTTCAGGTGGCTGTGTGGGGTCTCAGGAGGTATGTGCAGGTTCTTTGGTGGGCTGTGCAGGCCCTCAGGTGAGCTGTGCAGGTTTTATCGTGGGCTGCGGGGACTCTCAGGTGGACTATGCGGGGTCTATAGTGGGCTGTGCGGACTCTTAGGTGGCTGTGCGGGATCTTTAGTGGGCTGCGTGGGCTCCCAGATGCCTGTCCAGGTTTTATGGTGGGCTATGTGAACTCTCAGGTGGTTGTGCCGGTTCTTTGGTGGGCTGTGCGGTCACTTTGGGGGGCTTTGCGGACTCTATGGTGGGTTGTGCGGATTCTCAGGTGGCTGTGCAGGTTCTATGGTGGGCTGTGCGAACTCTCAGGTGACTGTGCACGTTCTATGGTGTGGGGATAATGGTCGTCTGTGCGGCTCTCAGGTGGCTGTGCGGGGTTAATAGTGGTCTGTGCGGCTCCCAGGTGGTTGTGCAGGTTTTATGGTGGCTGTGTGACTCTCAGCTGGCTGTGCGGGCTCTATGCTAGGCTCTGTGGGGTTAATGGGGTTTACACCCCAAGCCTAACTCATCCTGTGTTGGGAACCAGTCTCACTGCAGCATTCACCACTGAGATCCCTGTGCCAAAGAAAACGGATTTGAAAAGCATCTTACCAACAGACTCTTGGATAAGCTGTCGCCTGCACAGAGTGGTATTGGTCTGGAAGTCCCACACTGTTACACTGTAGGGATTAAGAGGGAACAGATTGACATCTTCCTGCGGAAACTGACACAGGTGCCACCAGGTATCTTCTGAGGCATTTAGTGTTGTTAAACTGCACGGCTCCCTGTGGGAACAAACAAGGATCTTGTCATATTGCAATTTTATTGTCTATATTACATTATGAATATGGCATTGCAGTGCGTTCACCTTCTATCGGGTCACATTGAACAGTGAATGCAAACTCTATTACAAAATAGTACACAGTCTACTCAGCTCCTACTGGGTCAAAGTGTAGAGTAGAATGGACTCGGACTCGGACTCGGCCACAGTGCATTGTGTATCCACTTTGTACTGGACCACAGTGCACAGGGTTTTTCCCTTCTATTGGGTCATAATGATGTATCCACCTTTTGTTGGACCACAGTGCCCATTACATCCAACTCCTAATAGGCCATATTTCACAGCAGATGCACCTTCTATTAGGCTATAGTGCACAGTACATCCACTTTCTGTCAGGCCAAAGTGCACATTGTATTCAGCTCCTACTGGGGCATAGTAGATAAGGCTTTGCCTAGGCAATTATACACAGTGCATTCACCTTTTATTGGGCTATAGTGTACCTTCCCTCATTTGGGCAACAGTGCACAATGTATCCATCTTCTATTGGGCCACAGTACACAATATATCCACCTTCTTTTGGGTCAAAGTGCACAATGTACCCACCTTCTACTGTGTCATAGTTCAGAGTGTATTCACTCTCTACTGGGCCACAGTGCAAAGTATATCAACATCTATTACACAATAGTGCACAGTGCATCCACTTTGTATTGGACCATAGTGCACATCTAAACTCTATAGGGCAATAGTGCAAAGTCCATCGACATTTGCGCACAGTGCATACAGCTCCTACTGGGGTCATAGCACAGAGTAGATCAGACTTTGACTGGGCCTTGGTGCACAGTTAGACTTCAGTTTTGTACTCACTCTGGCTTGTAATAAAAGATGAATTTGGAGGCGTCGGATGTGTTGCTCTCCCAGAAACAAGTAAGATCCAAGAATTCCGTTATGAAGCAGGAAGGGTTCACAGTCCTGTTGTCAATGGCACTGTCCACTGGAAGTAAATAAATGAATAAATCAGTTTAGAAAGGAATGCCTTGCAGCGGGGAAGACCCAGCGACTGGTGACTGCTGATGTCTCTGCTTTGGGTGGAGTTGCTGTTTAACGCTTTTAAAATGCTTTGTGAATCAGATTTTAAAATGGAACCTGAAGTACGGAAGCCGCCATTGCTGACTAGCATTTTGAGGGTGAAGACGTGAAGTGCAAAAAAACAATGGAGGACCAAAAGGACAGATCAATACCATGATAATGATAATCAAGTGTGAAGACGTTCTACATTTAAAAATGGTTAACATAAAAAAATTAACTAACAAACCATATACTGTAACGCTGGTGGAGGTGCGTCCATTGCTTGTCTTTTATTCATATGGTTTAAACATTTGATACCAAATCCCACCACAACTGATTGTACAACTTTCTAAGTGAATATTAATTGTAGCTTACTGAACCTTGTGCCATGTAACATAGTAATGAAGGTTAGAGCGGATCTACATGCCTGGGATCCCTATTTCCCATGAGATCTCTTGACCAGGACTATCTGCCTCTGTCCATAGACACAAGATAGATACCCAATTCCACCAAAACAATTGCACAACTCTCACCATACGTCTAAGGGAACATTTATTGTTGCCTACTGAACCTTGTGTTATGTAATATAGTAATAGACTGTTAGAGCGAACCTACGCTACTGGGATCCCTATTTTTAATGAGATCTCTTGGCCAGCACTGTTTGACTCTGTCCATAGACACAAGCTAGATACCCAATTCCACCAAAACAATTGCGCAACTGTCACCATATGACTAAGGGAACATTTATTGTTGCCTACTGAACCTTGTATTATGTAATATAGTAATGGAAGATTGCACGAGGAGGAAGTTCATGCCATATATGTACATGTGTCACCAGAACACGCTGTATATAAACAATAGGCATGGCCCTCGCAGCCCTCCCCTCGCCGAGCGTCTGGTGTGCCTGATAAGAAACTGCCGTCCCAGGACACGCTCGTTGCCACATTAAAAATATGTTTTTCTGACTTTGTTTCAAAAGTTCTTGTTTTTTATTTAACTGAAATCTGTCACGTCTGATTCAGAATTGTACATTTACATTCCAGGTTTTTTTACTCATTTAAATAGCAATGTCAACCATCAGCCCCTAACGCAGAGAAGCTCAGAGTCTTATGCCCTGACCACAGTCCTACAGACTCTATGACTACCCTCAGTCGGAGATCAACAAACCTACTGTATAAGAATGTTATTTTGGTTGTGGGGCAAACTGGAGCAACCCAGATGAAAACCACACAACGTGTAGGAAGAACATACACTGTAGTCAAAATAACTCAGTCCCGGACCCCAGGGCTGCCGGGCCCCATGGCTGACTACTAAACAACCATGCTGCCCAATGGAAATGCAAATCCAGTATCATGCTATAAAATAGGGAAACTGTATGAATGCTTAGTTACCCTCGTAAATGTCCAAGGCTAATGTGGAGAGAAGAGTAACCGGTATATGGGGAAGTCCCCGATGTTGTTCCCGAATGAGTACATCAGCTGTGCCTATTATGAGGGGTTTCCACTATTCCTGTAAGATCTTGTATTCATTTTACACAATGGCAAATGTAAGAGGAAGAGCTGAAGAACACATCAACTTGGACAAAAACACTCCTTGGTGGGCAGGATCACCCCAAACTCCAAGGTGAAAAGAGATGGGAGTTCAGGCAGGGAGATCTCGCTGTTGTAGTGTCCATATATTATAAAAAGCTGGAGGTTGACTCAGCCAACCAGGCCCCTCCTGCAGCCATAGTTATTTGGACCGATCCTTTAATATTCAGACTGAGAAACTGATAATATAAACTATATTGCTGTCACACTTAACAATATGATAACATTTTAGTGGCTGTCCGCTTCTGGAAAATATATAGAGCAGCAGTTGATTATACATGAGCATATGCTCAGATGCCTCCACAGCCAACACTAGAGGTAGAACAGAGGAACGTGATCATGATCTACGCCCTGGGAGTCAGAATGTCACTGAGAATTGAGAGAAAGTCACTAAAACAAATTACAATGTAGACTCATTTAGGAAATTGGCTTCTTGTAAATTGAAAAATGGGATAACACCAATGAGAGCCTTAGTAAGCCTTAAATGGTGACAATGTGTGGACCTAAGCATGTCCAATTACCTAAAAAGAACCACAAAACCTAAATATCGTAAGTTCTGCTATTTAAAGAAAATACAGGTTTGAAAGGTCAAGAGAACATTGACTCGTGTGCTAAATTGTAATAGTTCTGGGGGAGGAGCTTCACTGGTAAAGCTCTTAGACGTGGAAAGGTCCCTCTCGCAGCTCCAGTTCCAGTCCCCTCCGCTAAGGCCACTGCAGTGGGATTCCAGTCCCCCCTTTTTATGTTGAAGTTTATTCCTGTCGCACCATGTATGTTCATGCCTTCCTGTCAAAGTGTCACCTGGCCATAGTTCTCTATCAGCAACTGAGGGCTCCTACAGTAATGTGACCTCAGTAGGCAGGCTCCCATTTTCAACACTACAACATCAATATGGTTTTCGCTTTTTATTTTTGATTTGCATGACCTGTCACCCAAAGCTGCTTCTCTTCGCCATTCCATAGGTCATATGCACTCTGATATCATCACTTACAATGGAGGACCAGCAGCCATGTGTTGTAAGTGAGGTCACCCAAGGTCTACCCAGAACCCAAGGAATCAGAGAGAAATGAAGAGTGTCTAATTCTAGGGCAGTGATGGATAGGTTAAATAAAACTGCGTATTGCTCCCCCTAGAAAAAAAATGAGCATTTAACCCTTGCAGTACAGATGATCCCCACTATAAGGGTAACCTTTGGTTCTACCCGGAGTTCAGCTTCAAAAGAAGTGGTGTATTTAGATAATTTAAGCATGGTTGTTGGGGTAATGCTCGAGTGTGCCACAGGGTTTCCTGATTTAGTTTTGGGGTGACCAGACCTCATTACTGTCACAATGTCATGTGTCTGAAGAGAGCCCCAAGAGGTCAGAAATGGAAGGATGCCTCTCTTCTAGTCTGCCTAGTGGTTTTACCATGTGGCTTCCTTTGTAACCTGATTATGGCCCATCCTTTTGGGTTTTATTTAGGGCCTGGGCTGCACTGGCTCAATGTGTACCCAGCCTGAGCTAGGCCAGCCCTGGTCACTGCCAGTCTGGAAATATCTAACATGCAACAAGACCTCAGAGGAGGCCAAGGCAATCAATAGGTGAGTATCTGAGGGCCATCAGGCTTTTTTTCAAGTAGGAAGTCAAAGGGAAGAAGAAAAGAAAGTGACGTCATAACAGAACAGCAATAGAACTTTCTGTTCAATAAGGCCGCAGGGCTCGAAGTCAACAGGAAGATTTAAGTCCACTAACAACAATAGCTACAGGTAAGTCAACCTGGGCTCTCAGGTGCAGGATAGAAGGGGATTCAACCCAGCCGTCTCCACTTGTGTCAGTTTTAGGTGGACAAGATTAAACCTTAACTGAATTACATTTTAATAAAATCCTTCTATTCACCTGTTTTTATCCTTTGTTCTATCTCAGTGCTGTTAATTTCCTGCAACCTCTTTGCAGCCACTTTCTGTCTCCATGCACTCCAGAGATGGCTGAATGGCCTTTCTCAGGGTGGGTTTCCTGATGGTGACAACAGTGAACCATGCTTATGCAATGTGTGTTAAAATGTCCACTTGTAGCCTCCATCGGAAGCCTGTGTGACATGGTGTCAATGGTGGAACAGAAATGGAAGGAGTGAGCGTTGTCACCGTATAACAGGAAGTGCCTATATAAGGACCTTCATTTCGGGATCACCAGGGATTATTTGAACCAAAATGTCAAATTTTAAAATATTAAAATGACTTTTGAAATGACATTAACATGATAAAGCTTACATGAGATTTTAATGATTGGGTTTACACCTACTCTAAATAAAGAGCTCCATCAAATCCCTATCTTACTTTTGTCACAGATATTTATCTTAAAATGCCAGTCCTTGCACGCTTCTGGCAGCTGTGCGCTATTCTCCCAGGGTGGCAAGGAGACTCCTATGAGACGCCTATAGAGACTCCTATGAAGACTCCGTTGAAGACTCCTATGAAGACTCCTATGGGACTCCTATGAAGACTCCGTTGAAGACTGCTATGAAGACTCCTATGGGACTCCTATGAAGACTCCTATGCGATGCCTATGAAGACTCCTATGGGACTCCTATGAAGACTCATGTGATGCCTATGAAGACTCCTATGAAGACTCCTATGGGACTTCTATGAAGACTCATGCGATGCCTATGAAGACTCCTATGAAGACTCCTATGGGACTTCTATGAAGACTCCTATGGAACTCCTATGGAGACAGTTGGGGAGACTCCTAGAACTCCTGTCAGGTTTTACTGCAGTTTGTGGCTGAGACTCCTGTGGGATTTCTATGGAGACTCCTATGAAGACTTCTTAGGAAGACTCTAATGGGACTCCTATGGGATACTCCTAGAACTCCTGTCAGGTTTTACTATAGTCTGCGGCTCCATTGGAGAAATTCTGTCACTTCCCGTCTGGTGAAAAGGCTGTGCCCCCGAACAGGAAGTGAGAATAAATCTTTCTAACAGCAACACAGACAGAAGTAAGAATGTATTTTGTAAAGTTAAATAGGGGAATGCTTTTTATTGTTGATTCACATGTATAAAATCTAATGAGAGTGCCAAACGAACAGTCATAGAGTGCACAAATCATCAATAACAGTATTGGCTGCACTAACACAAATGACAACACAGAACATCCAACACATTTCAGGCACTATAAGACTTCCTGCTTCCTCATTGCTCAAACATACCGAACAATAATAAGGACTCAGTGCTGGCACAAATCCCAAAGAATGTATTATTTCCTGTATGGAGTATAGCCAGAAACAGTGAAACCACAAAAGTGTTGTTTGTATGGTGCTCTCATTACACTTTATACATGCAGATCTTCAATTCTGGGCCCCCTTTTCCGAGGGACACCGTGCTTTGTTGAGAGGGACCTGTCACCATCTGACCAGTCTTCTGATCATTTGAATCTGGTGCTTGTTGCAGCTTTTATTGTTGTCTTTGCTGCAGATTTTCCTTTGCTTCCCGTCTGGTAAAACGTTGTTCCCATAACAGTAAGTGAGAGGAAATCTATCCAACGGGGAGCAGCGAAACCAACCTTTCCCTATTCTATCCAAACCAAAATGAAAAGTCTGGGCTATTGTTACACTTTAAGGCAAAAGGTTTATAACATGGTCCCCAAATTTATCACATGATCACATAAACAGCAGCAAAACAAAGTAAAAGGTAAAAAAGTAAAAAGTTAGGAAGTTCTTACCTTTGCGGATAAATTCGGAGGTCAGGATAGGATCCTCAGCTCTGCAAAGCAGCATGCTCATGACCAGAAGTAGAGAGCCACCACAGAGGGCATTGGAATAGGTGGGCACCCGCGTACCCATGGTGCACAATGGCCTTTTCCAGCCTCTGCCTATGTGCTGCGGATGTATATGGAAGTCTGTATGGCAGATCTCAGTGTACCCTTCTCTCTGTGTCTCAGTGTTTCTCAATGTGTGTCACTCCCTATATCAGCGTCTGCACAGGCTGCCTCTGCTCTATCTCGCACCTATGCTGTATGCTGAGTTTACTTTCTCTCCTCTGCGATGCCAGATAAGACTCTCAGGGTTAGATGTGTTTGTGGGATTGGCATGAGGGGGAACAGCACGGTTTTCTTATCAGATGCTGCATTTATTTGGCACCGGCGTCTTATTGACATCAATTTATTGCAAAAAAAAAGGTGCCTCTGTGTTTTTTTTCTTCTGGGATGTTTTTGCTTTCAATCTACAGAACATTTTTATCTGTTTACTCGCGGGAACGTGTTCACTCCATCGCATCGCCACGTGCTTGTAACACTGCAAAACTGACAAAAGAAGTAAATCTAAAAAGAAAAACACTAAAAAAAAAAAAAGTAATGCTGTGGTTTTATTCCTTATTTTTGGAAAGCAGACATATACCCTTGTAGGGGCCCTTTAAAAATTTTTTTTTCAAAATTCTTTAATTAAAATGTGATTAACCCTACTACCCCCGCACTGCAAGGGTAAAGTGTAAGGGTAGCCCCACTGCAAGGGTTAATAACATTTTTGCCCGAAGTTCTTCTTTAACTTAGAATTATGTCTGCCTGTTTTAAAGGCTAGGATTTCTTTTAGGGATACACCGAGTACGGATACTTCTCCTCAGATACTCGCAGATAGCAGATACCAATACCTTTTCTTTAGTGTCACGTGACAGTTTTTCTAAAACAATACAAACTAATGATTTTAGGAAAGTTTCTTTATAATTATGAAGAACTGTAACTTAAAAGACATACAGCAATGCAGAATACCATCCGCTACAGAAGACTACAAATCCCAGCAATACATTATACAGCAATGCAGAATACCATCCGCTACAGAAGACTACAAATCCCAGCAATACATTATACAGCAATGCAGAATACCATCCGCTACAGAAGACTACAAATCCCAGCAATACATTATACAGCAATGCAGAATACCATCCGCTACAGAAGACTACAAATCCCAGCAATACATTATACAGCAATGCAGAATACCATCCGCTACAGAAGACTACAAATCCCAGCAATACATTATACAGCAATGCAGAATGGCACTGGCTATAGAGGACTACAAATCCCAGCAATATATTATAAAGCAATTCAGAATGGCACTGGCTATAGAGGACTACAAATCCCAGCAATATATTATAAAGCAATTCAGAATGGCACTGGCTATAGAGGACTACAAATCTCAGCAATACATTATACAGCAATGTAGAATACCATCAGCTATAGAGGACTACAAATTCCAGCAATACATTATATAGCAGTGTAAAATACCATCAGCTATAGAGGACTACAAATCTCAGCCATTCATTATACATTAATGCAGAATCATACCATAAACTATAGAGGGCTACAATTCCCAGCAATACATTATACCTCAATGCAGAATAATAACATCAGCTATAGAGGACTGCAAATCCCAGCAATACTCAAGCCCCTCTTGTAATAATTATAATGACACATGACACCCAATTCTCCCCAAATTTTCTCCAATAAGGGAAGTGCACTCACTGGTCTCCTCTGATCTGTGGTTTGAGCCTCAGCTGCAGGATGGAGAACCTCTGCAGCACCTTCTCTTGGCAGTGGTCTGTGGAGCAGGTCCTCAGTGAGCGCCTCCCCAGCAGGAGGGTAGCGGTGCCTCCCCAGCAGTGGGGAGCGGCTCGAGATGCAGTAGTTCCGCCAGTGGTGGGCCCCCTCCTGGCTGCGTCGCCATGTGCACTCGGGAACCGTCAGTCAGTGTCCGTCCGCCCCTGCTTCTAATGTTTAAGTTCTGCACCGGGCGCAGCATCTAAAAAATTTGCACCTGCCCCCCCACGATACATCTGTGCTCTGATGAGGCAACAATTGTAAGGGGGCACTCTGATGGGGAGAACTCAAATTTAGTTGCCCACGTCACCGTTTCCCCTTCTGTTAGTTGTCCACCATCAGGGTGCCCCATCAGGGGCACCCTGATGGAGACAATCAAACTAAGGGGGCCCTCTGATGGGGACAATGAATGTAAGGAGGCACTCTGATGGGGACAATCAATGTAAGGATGCACTCTGATGGGGACAATCAATGTAAGGAGGCACTCTGATGGGGGACAATCAGTGTAAGGAAGCACCCTGATGGGGACAATCAATGTAAGGAAGCACCTTGATGGGGACAATCAATGTAAGGAGGCACTCTGATGGGGACAATCAGTGTAAGGAAGCACCCTGATGGGGACAATCAATGTAAGGAGGCACTCTGATGGGGACAATCAATGTAAGGAGGCACTCTGATGGGGACAATCAATTTAAGGAGGCACTCTGATGGGCACAATCAAAGTAAGGGGGCCCTCTGATGGGGACAATCAATGTAAGGGGGCCATCTGATGGGGACAATGAATTTAAGGAGGCACTCTGATGGGCACAATAAAGTAAGGGGGCCCTCTGATGGGGACAATCAATGTAAGGGGGAACTCTGATGCGGAGAACTAATTATAAGTTCTCCCGATTAGAGTGTCCCATTAGACTGTTTGTCCCCTTTAGATTTAACTACTTTATTAGTAGGCCAGAGGTGGGTGCCGGCAGGTGGAGCAGACTGCAGGAGAGGAAAGAAGAAGATACTCTTCCATCCTTCGGTAACGCTGGGAGCGGGGAACATATTTGATGTCACTGGTTGCTAGGACCGTCTGTAGTCTGGTGGTAGCAACCAATGACTGCAGAGCAGGTGGACACTTGAGGTCATTGTTTGCTAGGATGCCAGCGCTCCTAGCAACCAACGACTGAAGAGGAGGGGACCTGCGCTGGGCTATGGCTTGCAGTGGATGCACCAGCCTTGGAGGCTTGCCAGCCATAACCGAGCGCAGGTCGGCGTTCAGGCCGTGTCCAGACCACAGGTTGGACAGGAACAGCCAACGGGCCGGATGTGGCCCTTGGGCAGTAAGGTGCCCAGGTCTGGATCAGGCATATCCAGTAAACATCAAGCCACATTCCATGCAAACATGCTTTTAATTATACAATTCTCCAGCACACATCAACAACCCATCAGGAAAAGAGGACAACATGAACACCACTTATCATTGCTGGACAACAAAACAAGCACGTAGTCCGTGGAGCAGGTCGGATGGACAACCCTAAAACACAGATATAAAGAGCAGACGGATCATAAGAAGAGATTTATTTCTAGATTCGCACCAAGGTGAAGCACCAACATTACGTTGATCTATGGAACAAGTAGCGTGCCAGAGAAATAAAAAAATGTTTTCTTTTTTATTTGCATTGTATAAATGTCAGAGATTCGGTAGAACCAAAATAGGAAATATTTGATGTTTCTGATGTCACAGAAACTGAGATTTGTTTAATATATATATATGTCAGAAGGATGTTGTGTTAACTAATCAGTAACACATTGGCCAACAGCCACACAAATCACAGATCATTTTCTTCTGTACAGAGACTTTGATATCTGCCAGATAACAGCGTCAATGTATGTGAGTCAGTCACAGAGCTGTAATAATGTCAGCACTTTCTTCAAGAATAAAGATTATAAACATCAAAACTCATCAATTCCGTCTTGGTATTTGCCGAGAATTCGGTGCAGGAAGTGTTTATCGAGCACCTGCTTGAAATACACTATAATGCCAAAATTATAAACCGGTGTGCTGCGCTTGTCTGTCATGTGACGTGGCCTACCACTTTGTGGCTGAGTTGCTGGTGTTGCCAGTTGCTTCCACTTTGTTATAATCCCACTAACAGGTGACCGTGGAATATTTAGTAGCAAGGAAATGTCATGGAACACCTGAAACCAATGATGTGGAGGGGTGTCCCAATACTTTTGGCAATATAGTGTATATAAAAAAAGAAGAGAGCGCACAGATCTGGTGCAATAATAAATATATATTTTTTACATCTTAGAGATAAAGAGCACATTTAAAGTCGTATTAAACTCTCAAACTTTTTTTTCAATAATGAATCCAGATCAAAGAAATATACATCACCCAGGAAAGTATTTCATTTACATTTCCAGTCATCATGTTTCTGAACAGCTCTAACTCTCTCATCTCGGCTTCCCTGAACTTCCTGGCCCAGTACAAGATCACAGGGGACAGGGCATCCTCCAGCAGACGCCCATCTACAAGCTTGGAGCTATTTCAAATGCTGATGAAATCACTTACAATGGACGCTGCTCCTTGATGTTTAAACATTTTAGCTTCCTGCAGAATCAGCTGGTCCCCTGAGCACTGGCCCTGATATCCTGTTTTAGGGTGGCTCCTTTCCCTTGTAGGATCCTATGGAGTCACCCTTGTGTATGCTAGTAAGCTGTGTGTGTCTCTGCTCCATTCTTTCCAATCCTTCCTGGACATCTGCTGGAGTCTGCTCTGTCCCTGGTGATCTTGTACTGGACAGGATGTTTTGAGAACCAGAGCTGAGAGAGTTGGAGCTGTTCGGAAACATGATGACTCTAAGTGCTTGTGCAAAAATGTAAAGCAATGCTTTGCTGGGCCATGTATATGTGTTTGATCTGGATTCATTATTGAGGAAAAGTAAGAGAGTTTAATTCTACTTCAAGCCCACACTCACATCTGCGCATTGTATGAATGCATGCCAAACGTGCACACAACTGCACGCTATAGTGCGTGTTGACAGAGGCACTGCAAAACAAGAAATGTGCTTGCGTTACCATTCATTTCTAATGGCACCCCAAATGAAGCCAGGAAGACACTTGTTTTTGCTCCACATTTGCGTACATTAAAACGTGGAAGCAAAATACATGGAATTTGCTACATGACCTTTTAGCTGCGTTTGCCGCGCATTCGGGCCCCATTGAGCTCAATGGGGATGCGTGGCAAACGCAGCACATGAATGTGCACGAGGACCCCGGAATGTGATGTGCATTCACGGAATTTGCAGGTGTGAGTGCGGAGTGACTCTAATGAGGTGTGTCCCACCCCCTGGGGTCGCTGCCCTTCCTTGACTATAGAGGATTTCACTGATGCCGGTAGGTGAAGCTTTCCTTATACTTCCAGCACTGAGACAAAACTGCTGCGGCTCTCCCACACACATGTCGTACTCCCCCCCCGGCCCCCCATCACAGAACACTATGAGGGGAATTTATCAAAACTGGAGCAGACAAAATCTGGAGCAGCTGTGCATGGCAACCAATCAGCTTCTCTCATTTTCAAATCTTAACTGACCAAACTGAAGAGAGAAGCTGATTGGTTGTCACGCACAGCTGCTCCAGATTTTGTCTGCTCTAGTTTTGATGAATTCCCCCCTATGTATTTTTGATCATTGTATTACTGAATACAAAGCCTTCTGTGATTGGACAAGAGGAGAGGAGGGGCGTCCAAACTACAGTGTGGCTTGTGTGTAGGAGAGCCGGAGCTCCCTTGTTGCAGCGCCAGATGTACAGCGAAAGCTTTCCCTGCATGAATAACATTGTAAGTAGTCCGGAGAGTGCAGTGATCGCGTGGCGGCGGGGGGGGGGGGGGGGGGGGGGGCAGAAAAGGGGTTGCCACCTTTTCTTAAGCGAAACCCGAACACTCTAGCGACTCATGGAAATGTTTTTAGGAGAATGATTCATGGCTTATTTATGTGTAACTAGGGCCACCCATTCAGATGTAAATATCACAGTTGAGATTATTTTCAGTGGGGGGCCAGTAGCCCCTATCTTAGTTTAGGTTGCCCCTGTCTGCCTGACATCTTGTGTCCGGTATTCAGCTGCCATGAAACCCGAACACAGCATTCAAAACCCGGACTGTTCGGGTCCATCCTGGACAGGTGGCAACCCTAGATGTACACCTCATCACAGGTAACAATGTGTTACCCAGCAGATCAAAAAATGAAATCCTGGAGGTCTCACGTCACCACAGCTGCTAGGTAACTACTACAGACATGGTGTGTGCTTAGATCAGGGGTGGGCAACCTCAGAACTACAAGTCCCATGAGGCATTGCAAGACTCTGACAGCCACAGGCATGACTCCCAGAGGCAAAGGGATGATGAGACATGTAGTATTAATACAGCTGGAGTGCCGCGGTTGCCCACCCTTGTTATAAAGTGTACCTGTCACTGTGAATACAGGTACAGGAATGGATGTAAAATCTATATACAGGATGAGATATGGCTGTGTGGACTGAATGAACTTGGTGTACACATCATCAACCTCCAGTAGTGCCGGCCCAGGAGAAGATCGAGATAAACAAACTCAATGTACTCTCTGCTCTTATCTACGAGAACACACACACGAAGGCTCACAGTCAATACTCCGCCACTGACACTGTTCCCGCCACTAACAAAGTGTGCTCACCCTGTGACAGTGTCCTATAGCTCCTTTTTTTTTTGCTGTAAAGGATAATGCATTGTTCCATGATACTTGTCAGGCTCACCACACACGTTCCAATCCGACTGTACAATCAACTTTAGAGTTACCAAAACTATGTAATATGAGGATCATTCTCACCCACTGATGTCTATGAAGCCCAATATCTCCCACTGAAGTCTATGGGGCCCGTTCTCGCCCACTGAAGTCTATGGGGCCCGTTCTCGCCCACTGAAGTCTATGGGGCCCGTTCTCGCCCACTGAAGTCTATGGGGCCCGTTCTCGCCCACTGAAGTCTATGGGGCCCGTTCTCGCCCACTGATGTCTATGGGGCCCGTTCTCGCCCACTGATGTCTATGGGGCTCATTCTCGCCCACTGATGTCTATGGGGCTCATTCTCTCCTACTAAAATCTATGGGCCTTAAACCATATAGATGTGTATGGACCCTCAGTGATTCAATATTCATTACAACATTTCTAAGTAAGGCCTGCCATATACATTAAGACTTCTCTCGTTCATCCCACAGGGAGCAATCACCGCATCCTGGCCAAACAGCGTCCTCTGATGGCTATCGTATTCAAGCAGCTGACGCCTGCAGATGCATCCATCTGATTGGCTACAGTCATCGTTCAGTGGGAGAGAATGGACCTCATAGACTTCAGTGGGAGAGAATGTGTCCCGCAGACTCCAGTGGGAGAGAATGGGCTCCATAGATATCAGTGGGGGAAGATGGGCCCCATAGACATCAGTGGGCGAGAATGGGCTCCATAGATATCAGTGGGAGAAGATGGGCCCCATAGACATCAGTGGGCGAGAATGGGCTCCATAGATATCAGTGGGAGAAGATGGGCCCCATAGACATCAGTGGGCGAGAATGGGCTCCATAGATATCAGTGGGAGAAGATGGGCCCCATAGACATCAGTGGGCGAGAATGGGCTCCATAGATATCAGTGGGAGAAGATGGGCCCCATAGACTTTAGCGATTCAGCGGGAGAAAATGGGCCCCATAAGATGTGTTATTGGTCTTGCTTATCATGATAATTGGTTGTCAGGTTCTTTATGATTATTATTTGTTGTTTTTCCTGAGTTCCGGCTTTCAGTCAACCAATGAAAAGCCTCGTCCCAGGATATAGGACAATAAATATTGTAACTAGTGCACCGGTATACACCGCATGTGTGCAGACGGGCGTTGTGTCAATGAGGTCTGATATCTTCTTTGGTAAGTTGTATGTTTTTTTTTAAACTCCTTTCAATAAGGCGTGACCTGCGGGCGGCCCCGAGTGTAGAGCCGGAGGGCGGGAACGGGGCCCGGGGACATGTTACTATGTGTTTGTTTACTTCTAGACGATCCAGACACGCTATCAATCAGCCACAGGGACCTCTTCACTTTAAAGGGACACTGTCATTATGTCTTAACATTCAATACTTGTTTTCTTTTTGTTATTTTACATTTATAAACATTTTTGGAATGTTTTTTATACATAAATATTAAACCTCAACATGTCTGCCCCTCGCTTTAACCCTTTCGCTGCCAAGGCGTTTTTGTACACACGTTATAATCCACATTTTAGGCCTGAAAATGACTTACAACCCCCCGAGAATTATATATTTCCTGAAATCACAGACCATGGAGAATCAAATGGCGGCAGTTGCAAATTTGTATGTCGTATCATATTAGCGCAACGCTTTATCAAACCCCAAATTTCAGTAAAAAATACACTTAGGTTAATTTTATTGCATAAACACACATATAATACCCAAATGTTTGTAAAATATAAAAGATGAGGTTACACCGAGTAAACAGATACCCAACATGCCAAGCTTACAAATTGCCTGGGCCCATGAAACTGTGACAAAATACGTTGCCCCAAATTGTCCATAGGCGATGCTTTAAAAACCCGCACAGGTCTTCAGTAGGGATGCACCGATGCTGATACTGGTATCGGTGCCGATACTGAGCATTTGGGCGAGTACTCGTACTTCCGGTCAAAGGGACATTCCCTCTGACCGGCAGTGCCACGAGGGAGCATGGAGCCAGCTTACCAGCCGATCAAGAAGCCGGGTGGCGGGTCATGACCTGCCTCCCAGCTTCCTGATGGGCTAGGAAGCCAGATTCACGCTGCCAAGCGACACTGCGAGGCAGTCTGGCTTCCTGACCAATCACAAAGCCAGTGGCATGTCATGACCCGCTTCTTGGGTTCCTGATTGGCACGAAAGTGGACTTCACACTGGGAAGTAGCCTGGCTTCCTGACCAATCAGAGTGCTTTTCACTCACCTCATAGTTCTAGCCGACCTGTGACAATGAGACTGTCACAGGTCGGCTCAGTAGATCGGGAAGTGAGCGAACACATACCGGCGTTTGCTCACTTCTCGATCCTGTCATGGCCCTCTGCCATGAAGTCCCCGCTCCGATCCTCCAGCGCTGACTGTCGGAACGGACGGGGGAGGGGGCGGGTACAGCTGACTCTGCCTCTAGATAGGCAGAGCCAGCTGTCACTCACGCAGCTGGGCGGATCCAGGCCCGGCGCTAGCGCAAGGCAAGTAAGGCGGGCGCCTTACGGCGCTGCAGGGTGAGGGCGGAAAAAACAGGGCATTTTGACAAGTACTCGCTATGTTTTTTTTTTTTTTACTTGCCTTCGGTGCGGGAGAGCAGCGGCGAGTCAGCGCTGGTCCAGTGGGAGGAGCTCCAGGTGGTGTCCTAATTTAGCTGGCCGGCGACTGCCTGACGATCCCGACACGCGCGGCACCTCAGGCAGTCGCCGGCCAGCTAAATTAGGACCCCACCTGGAGCTCCTCCCACTGGACCAGCGCTGACTTGCCGCTGCTCTCCGCACCGAAGGTAAGTGAAAAAAAAAAAAAACCATAGCGCAAACATCGGGGCATTTTGACAAGTACAATACTTGTCAAAATGCCCTGTTTTTACAGGGGGTGGGGGTCGGGATCGGGTGGGCGCAAAATTGCACCTTGCCCAGCTTGACTACAATCCTAGCACCGGCCCTGGGCGGATCCAGACATAATTGTCGGGATCCGATTCAGCGTCTCAGTATACCGCGAGCAGCAGCTCGCGACATACTGCGGCGTCTCAGTATACCGCGAGTTGTAGCTCCCGGTATACTGAGCTTAGGGTGATGGGAGGAGGGTAGTATGTGTCCTCCCGTTACCCTAAGGAGAACTATGGGGAAAAGCCCTAACCCCATAGTTCTCCTTTAACTAATGTATGTGAGATGATTTCATATGGAAATGAAGAGCTGCTCACTGATGTGATGTATAGTGAAAGGTCCGCTTTAACATGAATTTTACTCATCAACGCTTCCCCAATAAGCAGAGGATTTGTACTAATCACTATGGATACATTGTGCACGTCTTGTCTCTCTCTTGTTTCGGATTATAAAATCCTCCAATCAGGTCTCTTATTTCCTGTCACTTTGTTACATTGTAACACATACAAGGACTGACAGGTCTCCCGATCGCAGCAGCCGTATTGCCACGCCCACACAACCTCCACAAATCATCGGACTCATCCACAGCGAGGCTTGGCCCGCACGCATGGCGACTCGCAGAGGATGCCGGGAAGCGCGATGTCCGCTCTGCTTCTGCGGGTTTTCTCAGAGCTTGGCGGGTCGGCCGCGGTGTCCTCGGAGCCCATGTGTGTGAATACGGCAGGCTGTGGCCCCCAGGGGAGTCCGGTGCTGTTGCTGGGTCCCACGGGCTCCCAGAAGAGCGGCCTGTTGTTTGTGGCGGCGGTTCTGGCGGCAGAGGAGGGAGCGGGGCCAGTGATCTTCCTGTCCCGGGAGCCGGTGCAGGAAATGCCCAGAGGAGGGAGGGCGGCCCGGGAGCCCCTCATCCTCAAGGTGCACACCGGGGCCCAGCCTGGGCTTCATATGTCTTCCTGTTTATCACTGTTTCCATAGCAACGCCTCTCCATCATGACATGGGGGCCTGTATACAAGTCTCCCTGTGACTGCTGAGAGCCTTGTGGGGGGGGTCAGCTCGGGGTTAGAGGATAACAGGACAGGATATCTACCTGTGTATGTATACCCACACCCGAACAACCCCACCACCAAAGTGTATACTGGCCTGTCCATGGTCCTGCCAGATCCGCATGGTGCGGCCCACGCTGCGAATCCTCCCGGACGATCCCTCGCTTCTTCTGAATGTGCGCAAAGAAGATCCCTTCATTCCTATTGGCCGGCTGTCTATTTTGTCTTCCAGTAGTAGATGGCCTCTCCACAGGAATGAATGGGATTTTCTTTGCACATCCCCAGAAGAAGGGAGGGATCTGTGAATTTTTTGGCGGTGGCTGAGTGGGCCACGCAATACAGATCTCACAGCTTTTATTAATGTGTGGGGTGGTGAGAGCCCCAGAAGCTTTAGTATGCAAAGCTTAGCACACTATGGCAGACAGCGTGATCCCCTCCAGCATTGCACCCCTTCCGGTGTGGTCATCTTTGCCCCCCCACCAGTTTTGAGTCTTTAACTCCTTAATTGGCCAGGCCCAAATGACATAACACCCGTGCATGCACTTGTCAATCTTGACATACTAAGGTGTGCATGCGCTCTAAAGATATTCTGGTGATCCTGATCCATGAAGTTCATATCCAGTCACTTCCTGTTATAAGGTGACAACTGTCTCCCAGTTGTGCTCGTCACATGTGCTCCTGGAGAAGTCTGAAAGTGCCAAGCTGGAACACATTGTGCATGCTTAGTCCACCTTGCTCAGTAAAAGGGAGCTGGTCCAGAGCGATGATGTCCAGCTGATGCTGGAGAGAGAGCGCATGTACACAGGAAGTGGCTTTATCAAAGGTAGACGAGACAGAATCTGGAGCAGTTGCCAATAGTAACCAATCAGCATCTATATTCCGTTTGTTCAGTTATGCTTTGAAAATGAAAGAGAAAAGCTGATTGGTTGCCATGGACAACTGCTCCAGTTTTGATAAATTCCCATTATTTTTGAAAAAACTACAGCGATTGTTTATGATGCACACAAACGAAGGGGATGATTTACTAAAGGCAAACAGACTGTTCATCTTGCAAGGACATTTTTTTCTGAGCTTAGTGAATAAGCTGAAGCTCTGCTTACTTCCATCGTCCAATCGTGCAAGAAAAAATTGTTTTTTTTTTAAATTATCCTTGCACGTGATTGGGTATTCTTTGCACCCACATTCAATAAGCTCAGGGAAAATTCCCTTGAAATGTGAGCAGCCTATTTGCCTCTAGTAAATCAGCCCCTATCATGTCACTTAGTTTGGGTTTCGATGTCATTAATAACATGATCAGAAGGGGGGATGTAGTGTAAATATATGAGAAGTGACTGAATATATATCATTTGATGGTTTTAGCGGTATGTCTATGTTGGTTATTAACCAATCACATCTTTATTTTTGTAGAAAATCCGCTTCATGTACCCGTCATCCCTGAAGGATCTGCTCCATTTCTTCTCCTCCCTCCATGTGACGTCTCCATCCCCATCGCTGGTCCTGGTTGATGGTCTAGAGAGATACCTCCCGTCCGCTGGCAGCCTTACAGATGGAGCTCATATATCTGCTCTCATGCTGGACTCCATATCCCACCTCCACTGCGGCCTTCTAGTCTCGGCAGTGCCCGGCTCTGAAGGGTCGGATGCCTTCACGGCTGTAGAGAGATACTTTCCAAACCAATGCCGGCTCTGTCCTGTCATGTCAACGGAGACTGAGGAGAGACAGTATAAGGTCAGCTTCCTGTCTCCAGACCCGCAGTGGACTCTACATGTGGAGCAATATGGAGGGCTAAGAATCTCCTTAGAGGACAGATCACCCAAGACTAAAACTTAGGACAACACGTAGCTTGCAGCATTAAATTAAATTCCACTTTAAAGAAGAACTATGGGGTTCTCCTTAGGGTAACGGGAGGACACAAACTAGCGTCCTCCCATCACCCTAGGCTCAGTATAGCGCGAGCTGTAGCTCGCGCTATACTGAGACACCGCAGCTGAAGCGGATCCCGACAATTGTGCCCGGATCCGCCCAGCTGCGTGACTGACAGCTGGCTCTGCCTATCTAGAGGCAGAGCCAGCTGTACCCTCCCCCGTCCGTTCCGCCAGTCAGCTCTGGCGGAGGGGGGAATCCAGCCCCTCCCCTGTCACGGCAGAGAGGAACCCAGCCCCTCCCCTGTCACGGCAGAGAGCTGTGACAGGATCGAGAGGTGAGCGAACGCCGGTATGTGTTCGCTCACCTCCCGATCTACTGAGCCGACCTGTGACAGTCTCATTGTCACAGGTCGGCTAGAACTATGAGGTGAGTGAAAAGCACTCACCTCATAGTTCTTTAAAAAAAAAAGAATTTCCTCTCCAGGTCGGTTATATGAATTAAGGGATTTGAGCAAACCTGGTTGCAGGTTTACCTGCTGCTGTTCTTGGGCAACTTGGGACAGTAGATAGGCAGCGTGGACTCCCGGGCTGTGCTATTAGTTATCTATGTGGCAGCTTCCACACACCAGAGGATTCCAACAATTTCCTTGGGCATCACTAATGCCCAAGAGGACCAGGAAGTGGGGAAACAATAATTGTAAGTAAAAGCAAAATATGTTTAATGATTGTAAGATGATTTCGTATCGGCATTCGGAGCTGCACACTGAGGTGATTTTTAATGGAGGGGGTAAAGGTCCGCTTTAAAACATGCAGAGATCCAATCACATGACCAGGAAGTTCGGTTTCTGTGGATGTTCTGTACAATGTTGCCATTGTTAAGCCGGCCATACATTCCCATAATACCATCAGAGACATGATGAGCGTCGTGAGAAATTTCCTTTGATCTTAACATTCCATTTTGGAATAAGTTTACTGAATGAAAAAACTACATTCGCTGTCAGAAATTTGTTTGCTTGAGAAAAAATTTCCATCCAGCTCCTGCAATTTTTTTGACTGCGGTTAAAAAAAAAAGTCGATTCGACCCCCATTAACGATGAGAAAATTGAAGGAACGTTCCCAAAAAAACGTCTTCTGATGAAATTCTACTTGTGTATTGCCAACAGTACAGGAAGATACGTTTGATATTTTTTGGTGGTGAGACAGTCGGATGGCTGCACAAACCTTTAATAATAAGTTAGGAAATACCTTGTGTATCAGTTCTCTGCGATACGTCATCATTTTTTAGAATACAAATTGAGAATTCATTTTCAGGTGCATACCCGCGCGATCCGGGACGCGTGTCTCGGGACCATGTGATCGTCTGCAGTTGCACACAGCGGTTGCCTGGCGGGCCCATTGTTTAAATGGGGTTATATCCGCGCTGCAATCGCTGAAAAAAAGGTACATGCATCTTTTTTTTGCGGCACACAACACGTGTTCGATTGCATTGGCGGCAAATTGCACGATCCGTGTGATTGGGTGCCATTAGAAAAGAATGGCACCGCCAGCACAATCAGTGGGGGTGTGCGACTCTGTGACTGAGCGGCAATCCGCGCAGTCACGGATCGCGCAAGTGTGAACGTGGCCTAAGATTTCTAAAGGAAAAAAAAACATGAATGAAATGTCAATATTGTTACATTGTTTTTCTACAGTAAACATATTTTATATTGCTCTGTGCCATTTGTATCATTACAGCATTTTTGGATTAATAAAAGCTACTTGCATGGAAGGATTAGAATTGTAAAATATTTAAGTGTTCGGCCCCTTTCACACGGGTGGCCTGAAAAAACGACAACCAGATGCCCAATGCAAATCTATGGGCACTTCCACCCTTGGCCAGTAAAGCAGCCCATCATAGTAATGAGCCAATTGGAATGTGTGGGAAGGAGAAGTATTACCTTTTAGAACCTGAAACCTCTTCTGTATACAGAAAGTCCCCCACTCACACTGCCACTAGGAACTTGACTTCAGAATTCAGCCCCGGCCATCCGCACTCCCGCCATTCGATGAGACTGCACCGGGTTCAGGAATATTCTAGGAGACTTTACAAGAAGAGTCTTACCATGACGACTGGAAACAACGGGTGGTTATTAACATTAACAACAGGAAGATTGCCAAATACTTTTTTTTAACTATAACCACGTTCATTATAAAAAAATGTTTTATGCCTTTTTTGTAACTTTTGTTCTTCAGTCATGTGACCGCAGCACCGTTATTCCTGTCCCTCTTCTCTGTAGCACGGAGCTCTTTGTATTTCTAAAGTTTTGTCAGCGAGGCTCCTGCTCAGGATTGCTGTCAATTGGTAGGCATGGAGACAAAGCTGACTACGGGAGGTACACGGTACATTGGCACGGCACCTTGTATCTGCAAGCCAAGGGATGCAAACTGTGCCTGCACAGATCTGATTCCGTGCTTGGCTTTTCCAGATTGAAGAAGGAAACGGGAGCTGGCAGGATCACCAGATATTTGAGAGTACGTGAAACATTTTGGGGTTCTTGGGGTTTTCATGAGCTGTAAGCCATAATCATCACAATTATGACAAATCACGGCTTGAATTATCTTGCTTTGCATGTAATGAGTCTCTCTCATATATTAGTTTCACCTTTTAAGTTGCATTAGTGAAATAAATGAACTTTGCACGATATTCTAATTATTCGAGTTTCACCTGTATATGGTATCATTTCTTTGTACGAGCTTCCACAGAAGGCCGCCTCCCTTTCTCTTATTCATGAGTACTTGCAATGAAATCGTCATACTGACATGAGATAGATAACAACAAGGTCAAGCTGCAGTTTCTAAAGTAATTAAAATACACTGCCCAGCCAAGAAAAAGTCACCACCTGGATTTCGGCAATGTTATGATCTGGGGTTGCTTCAGTAGGTTAGGCCTAGGTTCAGCAATGTTATATCCCTAAAAAATGAGGTCAGCTGCCGACCTGAACATACTGAATGACCAGATTTTTCCATCAATGATGGCACATTGGGCATATTCCAAGATGACAATGCCAGGATTAATTGGGCTCAGATTGTGAAAGAGTGGTTCAGGGAGCATGAGACATCATTGTAACACATGGATTGGCCACCACAGAGTCCAGACCTTAACCCCATTGAGAGTCTTTATGATGTGCTGGAGAAGACTTTACACACAGGTTCGACTCTCCCATCATCACTACAAGATCTTGGTGAAAAATTAATACAACTCTGGAGGGAAATAAATGTTGTGACATTGCATAGGCTTATGGAAACAATGCCACGGCAAATGCGTGTCATTATTTAAGCTAAAGGAGGACAAACTGAATATTCTTTGGCAGGGCGGTGTACTTTCTTACATTAAAAGAGGTCTAGACTCCAGAGAGAGAGAGAGACATAATCTGCCCCTCCCCCCCC
>NW_017308093.1:82781-121382 GCF_000935625.1 Nanorana parkeri | reverse complement strand
ATGCCCCCCCCCCCCCCCCCCCACAAAGCATTAGTAAGACTTCATGTGGAATATTCACTTCATTTTTGGGCTCCAAAAAAGTTGTTGTGAAATTGTATTATGCAGAGAAGGGCAACGAAACATAGAAGACATGAAGGAGCTCATCTACGAGGCAAGATTAGCTGAAATGAATGTATTCTAAAGAGGAACATGATCTAGGATATAAATGGTCCATATAGTTATACACTTTTTGCAAAGAGCAAAAGGGCACAAGAGGTTTAACCTCAGCATATGGAAAGACTTCTTCACAATAAGAGCTGTGAGCTGAGTTCTAATAAATTTCAAGTATCTTGACTATGAGGCAGCAAACAAATGAAAATGTTAAATTCATATGAATTTCAGGTCAATATAACAACAGGAGCTCAATATGAGCACTTGATGAAGATAAACCATAGTTATACAATAGTTTATAAACTAATACATAAAACAATAACTAAGGGACTACATATACATTCCTGTGTGGTCTCCTGTAGCCCCAGCAATCTAGTGACCTTCCCCAGAACACACAAAGACTCAGCATTGATATTAAAGTGCTTTTTTTATTGTACGACTCAAGTAGTTAGTGGTCACATTACACAGACATGGAGTTGCTTCTTAGTGGTCAGCAGTCATTCCATTATTAGTGCTCATGTTATTTGGTCTTTATCACATGTTAAATAGATAAAACAAAATTAACCTTTTTTGACTCTTAAAATATACATAAAATTCCCCAGTTTTTCTGATCTTTATAAAGGAGTCACACTATGTTGCAGACACCTACGGGTATCTTTGAGGGTCTCCTAGAGCACCCTAGTGGCCTTGAGGGATAACTTCAACACTGTCCTATAGCGGTAAGGGCTGGCTCCCTTCCACATCCTTCTACTGGTCGGTATGACTGCCAATCATGTTGATCTGTCATTAGGAAGGGTCAGGAGGGACGGTTCAGCCCTCCATACTTCAGCAAAGTGTTGATATTTGCATATTAGAGAACAAGGGGATTCAGGACTCTCGGGTGGGACCTTCGAAGGTTTGTGGCTTGCTTATGAAGATTGGGGAATTGACGGATAAGCTTTAAATACTAAAAAAAGGACTTGTTAGTCACTTTGGTCGCAGTAAGTGGTCTCAGTTACATGGAACTTAACAGTATGCATAGTCACAAAAAGGACTGGGCCTATGAGAACGGGCCTTGAATGGGTTTTCCAGCATAAATTAAATATTGAGGCCCCAGTTTGTATATCTCCTGGATTGCAGGCATGATCTTTTTTTCTGCTGTGGAGCAGAGGCTGTGAACATAGTACCCCGTGTGCACCAGTGTCACTGTCGGACTAGTATGACCCTGCCCTGGGTTTCAGCACTTAGCTCTGGGTTTCGGCACTTGGTTCCGGGTTTCGGCACTTAGTTCCGGGTTTCGGCACTTAGCTCCGGGTTTCGGCACTTAGCTCCGGGTCTCGGCACTTAGCTCCGGGTCTCGGCACTTAGTTGCGGGTCTCGGCACTTAGCTGCGGGTCTCGGCACTTAGCTGCGGGTTTCGGCCCTTAGCTGCGGGTCTCGGCACTTAGCTCCGGGTCTCGGCACTTAGCTCCGGGTTTCGGCACTTAGCTCCGGGTTTCGGCACTTAGCTCCGGGTTTTGACACTTAGCCAATTTGTTTGGGAACTGACAGATATCTAAAAACCCAGACGGCCATTAGCATTAAAACCTACACATTTATGGCATTACGGTACAGTAAAGTGTAAGAATAAGAAAAATCACCTTCAGAATAACGCAAATAAGAACTCACCAAAAGTACACAGAAATGTCCCTTTAAAGGAGCTGTAAAGTCCCAGCATATCCTCTTCTGTTATAATGTCACCCTTGTAATAGGAATACAGACTGGATTTGTTTTTCATAATACAATCAAAGCTTACTTGTAAAATCCCTTTTATGTAGTGAGTGCTGCCTTCCATCTGCCCATCACTTCCAACAACTTCCTGGATTCCCAGTGTACTTTGCGTCTCTTTCCCTGCTGCTTGATGTGATGCAATCTCCATTTCCCAAGACTACATAACCCATCATGCATTGCTTCCAGCAAGCAATTATAATGTTGCATTGTCCAGATGTTGAGTTGTAGTTCAGACGGCAGGCTGGTGACACCAGGAAGTGCACATTCACAGGGCTGAGTGACATTGTGTCAGTACATTGGGGAAGTCCATCCTATGGGCATCTTCAATAAATACGTTTACAAACTTCCAGATGGATCTGGTTATTAGGAGCAGGATAGAACTTATGGAAATTCAATATAGAAATACATTCCACCACAGATACCCTTTACCTATCTAATGATATCACCTGATGTGGCTGCAGACCAAACCTGGCGATGGATTTCAGGGAAGATCCATTGAATAGTTTAGAAAACTTCAGTTACTATTGGTTGCCTTGAAATAAGTATTATTGAAACACGTCTAGGCCTACCTCACCCACCCCTCTCCACGAACACAAACATGATCCGCTACATGTAACAATGGTCACAAAGGGTTCTCATGTGTCACCGGTCAGGTTACCTCATCGGGTTTCACGGGGAGGTGGTGCTCTAGTGAACATATAGTCGCAGTTCTTGGCTCTAGCAAGACAGGAGACATGGGGGGGGGACACATATGACATTAAATGTTCAAAGTGCAAAATATGAATTTGTGCTGGAAAACCCAAAAGGGGAAAACGGAATTAAACAAATCTCGAGTGCACGCGAAGGCTGATATTTTTGGTTACTAAGCCGCATCGAGCAGCAGCTCAGAATGTATTTAGTTGGTAATGATATTTACATATTTGTACAAGGTGTTGGTGTATACCATGCAGAGAACAATGACGGGGTGCAACTCTGCCATCGTAAACCCTAGCAGCCAATCAGGGATCGTATCCTAATTGTTGTCAACGGAAATCAGCTGCTATGGATCACTGCCCTTTGCATGTCATCATTGATACCCCAAATGGAGTTGTCCTTTGTCTTTGTTCTTGTGGCGGCGGTGATCCACACAAGCGCTCCTCAAATGAGCAAACTGGTGGAAAGTTCAAAGGAGGTGTGGCCTTCAACCACCAATCAGATTGCAGCTGATGTTTTCCTATTACAGGTTATATAATGATATATGGTATGTGATTGGAGAGGCGCCATTCTTTCCCTGTAGGTCAGACGGTGTCTTGCCCACCTCTGATTCCGTCCAATGGTTTCCTGGTCAATCTTTGAAATGTCATAGGCAGCAAAAGTCTTCATTCTCTTGCAGCCTCTAAATCTCCTGACCCGGAGAGCCAAGCTGAGCACGGCCACGCATTGTACAGCTCTGGGATGAGGGGGAGGTGTTGTGTATTCTAAACTCAGGCAAAGATAAGCTGAGCGAGACGAGGAGCATTGCCGCAATGCCGAGTGTAGTAGTTCATAACAAGCAATCATGTGACCAAATGCCTAGGCTTTCAGTGAAGTGAATGGCACTGGAGGGAATCTGAAGCAGCATCTTCTCCTGGAAAGGTAAGTATCTAAGCCCTTCTATGTACTCTTTACATTCTCATTTCAGCAAGACGGTTAGCAAAGCTTCCACCTGACATTTGGATTGTTATTATGGTTTACTGCACTTTGCATAATCCTAATCCCTCTTTGCATAGATTTATTAAGACTGTTTGGGTATATTTATAAAAATTCACAAAGCCATTCACCCTGCAAATCTCTATGTGTGAAAAGAGGCAAAAACAAACGTTTTTATTTCCAGGTCGAATGTACTGTCATGCAATACTGCATTATGGCCACTAGATGGAGGAGCATAGGACAAAAAAATATACTTATCTCCTATGCTCCTCAGCTCCATCTATGGCCTTTATGTGACATTATATTACATCTGACCGGAAAAGTAAATATACTAAGACAATTTGTTTTTGCCTCTATTCGCACAGAATGAACGTTCACAGCGATTCACAGGCGAATGGCTCTGCAAATTGTTTATAAATTGACCCGCAAGGTGTCTGTATGGAGCGCAACAGCCAGAAGCCGGCTTTATTTCTAAGCTGTATTGTAAGTATAGCAGATGTAGTTTGGTTGCTATGTAGAGCGCAGGAGTTTTTCCTCAAATGGCTGGTGTCATAGATGATCACATGTGCTGCACCATGGCAACTGCAATCCAAGATGGATCCCAAGGCCAAGATGGCGCCTCTTTTGGCACCTCTTTACACTGTCAAAGGTGTACAGGACTGCGAGGGCACAGCTTCTGCAGATATAAGGGGGCAGCACGGTATAAGAGTTTGAGCCACGGCCGTCTCTTTAATGAGGCAGCCTGAGCTTGTTGCCTCAGGCGGCATCTCTTTTGGTCACATAGAGGAATTGGGGTCGCGGCAGGCAGAGCAGCATGTTTGTTGTGTAGTGGCTGGCCTGGGTCACTTTGGCCCCTCTGGCCCCTTACTGGTCAGATTGTCCCAGGTTGTTAAAAGCTGGGCAGCGAGATGTGTAAGGGCCGCCTGAGGGGGAATGGTGTCGGTGCACGAGAGTCACGCCACCCTCTGCAGACCTCCAACGCTCTTGTGCGGTGTACCACTCAGCACCTGGCAACCAGTGACATCACTGGTTGTCAGGAGCTGGGTGGGACACCGGACAGAGCGTCATAGGTCTGCATACGGTTGCGTCACTCTCGTGCACCGACACCATTACTCGTCAGGTAGAAAAAAGTCTACAAGGGACACCGCTGGCTTTAGGGAGTCAAACAACTGAAATCCAGGTCTGCACCTGTACGTGGGAGCAAACTAACCGTAAGACACAATGCAGTGTAACCCTAAAGCTGGATGTACTTGCATCACTAGTGCTGGAGCAATCTAGGTGGTAGCTAGGCCTAGTGTACAAGAAGGAAGGTAAATCTGCACTGAGCCCTGCGGTTTATTTGAATGAATTGGAGGATTCTCTTATGTTTTATTAACCAATGATGATCACACTGCAGATTACAATTGCCTCATGGGGTGACGTACGGAGCTGAAGCTCATGGCCTGAAGGTACATGATAACTGGCCCATAGCTATACCCATAGCTCTGGAACTGATTTGTAACGTTCAGTGCTCATACTGAATACATTACATAACCTGAAAAGTTTATGGTTTTAAAAGCGCCAAGGACAATCCTTACCCCTCCTTGGGAAGAAATCGTAAGCACATATGCAAGGTGCAGCCTCAAAAACAGTCAAGGGTACTGGAACATCTAAAAAAGGTACACAAAAGAAGAGGCGCCTTTCCTGGTGCAATATCATTTAATCCAAAAAGACAGGCATAAAGGTGAATTGACAGGTACTCACTATGTTGAAGATAAAAACAAGCCGTTGGACAATATGACCAGAGCAATAAAAAGATCCGGATAGCGTGTCCTGTATAAAGCACTGCTGTGTCGACGCGTTTCCGGGGCACGCCCCCTTCATCAGGACGTAATGCCAGTCTCCTCCCTGCTGTAGCTTAAGAATGGGCTGCTCAGACGTGATAGGGTCAAGTAGTAGAGGCTGATTGGACGGGGGCTGGGGATGTATGGTATCAAAGACGGCAGGCAATAACAACCTTGTGTCTGACACCAAACTCGCGGCCAATCAGAGCTGTTAAAAACCGATAACTATAATGACATAGATCGGATCTACCATGAATACTGGCATATAGCAGCAGTCTGCCCTATGTAAAATCGTATAATCGTAAAATCGATTTTACATAGGGCAGACTGCTGCTATATGCCAGTATTCATGGTAGATCCGATCTATGTCATTATAGTTATCGGTTTTTAACAGCTCTGATTGGCCGCGAGTTTGGTGTCAGACACAAGGTTGTTATTGCCTGCCGTCTTTGATACCATACATCCCCAGCCCCCGTCCAATCAGCCTCTACTACTTGACCCTATCACGTCTGAGCAGCCCATTCTTAAGCTACAGCAGGGAGGAGACTGGCATTACGTCCTGATGAAGGGGGCGTGCCCCGGAAACGCGTCGACACAGCAGTGCTTTATACAGGACACGCTATCCGGATCTTTTTATTGCTCTGGTCATATTGTCCAACGGCTTGTTTTTATCTTCAACATAGTGAGTACCTGTCAATTCACCTTTATGCCTGTCTTTTTGGATTAAATGATATTGCACCAGGAAAGGCGCCTCTTCTTTTGTGTACATTACATAACCTGATATAAGTACACCGGTGATTTAAAAAAAATATAGTATTATATTAGAACCTGGGCGTGGTATGAGAAGGCCTCCATGTCTAGGTACGGAGTGTGTAATAACCCTCTATATTATAATACAGGTGTAATACAAGGAGGATCCAGTCTCTTGTCATATGTCATACATGTAATAATCATGTATACTATAACTGCTGAGCTGGGCCAGGCGTGCTCCAGTCTCCGCCCGGATGGCGTTGCGTTTCGGAAGGTCAGCTGTTTCTCGCTCTTCTCCTCAGGACAAAGTCGAAATTGGCGGAGGTGTTCATGGCGTAGTATACATTGGCCGTGTCCGGGATGGTCAGTTCTGCAGAGCGGGTACAAGGACTGGGAGTCAGATCATAAAACAAGCCAATAAAAGACATGACCACAGACCCAATTCACAACGCTATCACCCGAGGGCAAGGAGATTTATTTCAGCCATGTGACTTTAAATTGGAAATCTTCATATGACCATAGAAAGTGGTTCACCATAAGGTCAGAGACAAATGCCCGACACGCCAGTGGCACCATCAGGAAGGCCTATACAGGGTGTGGGGGTCAAATCTCTTCAAAAGTTGATATGACAAAGATCCACAAACTCCACATCTCTACTCACTGGAAGCAGCCACACATTTTAATACCAGCTCTCTATATTGTGGGAACATTACCCAGTTGTGTACATTAGGTGCCCATAAACCTGATTGAAGTAGTCCGGGTATATGAAGCAGCAGGGGCGTAACTAGAAATCACAGGGCCCCATAGCAAAAAATCTTGTATGGGGCCCTGTGATTCCTACTTACGCTCCTTGCAGAGCCCACCTGAGATCCCACACAGCCCACCTGAGAGTGACCGTCACTAAGCCCTGCCGCCTCCTCCTCCACTGCCGACGCCGGCCCCCCACCTCCTCCTGCGCTGCCGACACCGAGCCCAGCCTCCTTCACCTCCGTTGCTGGCTGTCACTGACTTGGGAACGCGCCGCTGCACAGATCACTGACAGGTTGTTCCTCCTCACAGCCGCAAGTGACAGCCAGCAGCCTGCGATGCCATATCGACCCAGGCGGCCCACACGGCATCAGGGGGATGTTCTGGCCGGGCCCCCCTGTGCCCCAGGCCCCATTGCGGCTGCCTGGGTCACCATGGTGATTGTTCCACCACTGTGTGGCAGGCCCTGTCCTTCTGCGCTGCTGCTTCAACCCCCCTCCCTGTATCTGCCAGCAGATCCCAGGCTGTCAAAATGTTGCTCTGTAAATACAGCTGCCATTCTGAACTGCCGATTTCCATAAATGAGCCTCGTGACACAGTGTTTATAAAGATGCTTTGTACCGGAAACATACTTATAGGGGTCTATTCATAAACTATCCACAGGGCAAACGGGGTTTATGAATAGACCCCTATAAGTATGAAGTACAATGTACCCCTATAAGTATGAATCTGGTACAAAGCCCTGTGAATATCTAATAACATATGTGCCGATATATACCAAAACAAACATTCTTCAGTTGTTTCTTTACAAGGAAGGTACTTTTTCCATGCAATACCAAATTGTGGCCACTAGATGGTGCTGAGGAGCCTAGAATATATATACTTCCTACGCTGCTTTAGTGGACATAATGTGATATTACCTGAAAACATTTGAATATTAATTGCACTTGTAAAGAAAATAACTAGAGAACATTCGTTTTGACATATATTTGCAAATGTTCACAGATATTTCCAGCTGTGCTTTAACTACAGATCCCAACACGCCTCTGCCCCTGGGAGTCATGCCTGTAACTGTCAGTCTTGCAATGCCTCATGGGACTTGTAGTTCCACAACAGCTGGGGGGTTGGAGTTGCCCACCCCTGCCATAGGCCCATAGCAGAATTGTAAAACTTGCTTTTGTGAATACAGGGTGTACAGGGGTGAGGACAATATACAACACAAAATACAACGCTCGTCTTCAGGACTTCTCTAGAGTCTCTCCCATCCTCTGGAACTCTTTGCCCCAAACTGTCCGACTATCTCCCACTATCCCACCTCAAACTAACCACTGAAATATCACGTTCTCAAATAATTCATCCCCACACAGCTACCTCCTCATGTATCACTTGCCCCTCCTTTTAGATTAGAGGCCCTCAGGGGCAGGGCCCTCCTTACCATCTTGTCTTGAATTGTATTGTGATTGTAATGTCAGCCTTTTATTGTAAAGCGCTGCGCAAACTGTTGGCGCTATATAAATCCTGAATAATAATAATAACACATGCCCTTTTTTTCTGCGCTGTGAGGCCCATAGAAGTCTATGGCAATGCATCAAAACACATCTAATCTGCGTTTCGAAGCGCAGGCAACCTGTAACAAGGAGCCTTGGTCAATGGCTGTTGACTTTATCCACTCCAAATCCTAAATTAAAAAATGAACTGGAAACATACATCAGCGCACCTCTACAATGCATGTCAACACACAAGGAAATACAGGTTGATGCGTTACAACGCACCTGCCTAATGCTACACAAATAGACAAAACGCACCACTGCACACACATATAGAGCTACAGGGGCTCACAATCTGCTTTAGCTAACAAAACAAGATGGAAAAGGGAAAAAAGAAATCAGGAAGTTGTACAGCTAGGAGGAGGATGACTGATGACAATATAGATATTATTATTTGTGCTTATGTAGAGCCCGTTGTATGACCACCCGAGACTTGTCCTGACTGGTGAGCTGAAGAGGAACAATAAATGATTAATAATATAAATATATTGACATTTTATGTATTATTTATATACAGGGCTCGAAAAATTTTAGGGTGTCTCACCAGTCAGTCAAAAATTCCACCAGTCAGCAAGAACGGACTATAGCCATGCAATTTATGTTAACATTTTTTAGGGACAGATAGAGCTTTCTTTTGGTGGTATATAATCAGCACTGGGGGGGGGGGGGGGTTATTTTTTACTATAGAATGAAGAAAAAAACTTAAATTTTTTTGGGAAAAAATGTTTCCCTCCGTTATGTTAAAAAACATTTATTCCGCCCACAAAATCGCAAACAACGACCACACCCAAAATTGTCCATAGGCGACGCTTTAAACGCTTTTACTGCTCATTAGTTTAGTGTTATCAGTGATTAATGGCCCTAAAATTATTGCTCACACTCCGACGTTCGCGGTGATATGTAACATGTGTGGCGCGATAGGCGCAATCGTTGTTTTCACATGTAGGCGCGCCTGACGCATGTTTGCGTGTGTATGTGGGGGGTGGGAGATTTATTAAAAAAATGGTGTTTATTTTTTTTATGCTTCTTTCATTTTTTTATTACTGTTTTCTTTTTTTTTTATACACTTAACTTTATTGCTATCACATAGGGGGATAAGAAGCTCCCTATGTGATAGCCAATTTACATGGCCAAGACCCCTAATGTCACCTAGGGACCCCCAGAAAAGCTGATGAAGCAGAGATCTGCTTCAACAGCTTCTGTAGCTGGGGATGACAGCTGAATGTGGAAGTGATGTAATATACATCACTTCCTGCATTCGGGGACCGGAGAGGAGATCATCAATGCCAAGATTTATTTTTATATTATTTGTAGCTGAGGATTTTGCCCTTTGCAGTAAGCATGGTTCAGAAAGTGATGGGGCAAAGGCCAACCATACGCTTGGTTACTTTCAGGCGACTTTGGACCAACCGTGAATTGAACATTCGATCAAAGTAGCCTGGATCCCAGCAGCAGGCCACCAATTAGCAGGGCTGGGCTGAGGGGTAGGCAGAAGAGGAGACCGCCTTGGACTGGGTCAGCAGAGCCTGCACCCTATGCTGCTAAGGTAGTTCACATTTCATGGCGAGGGGCACACTTTGGTCTTTTGGCCTTGTCTCAGAACTGCACATGGGTTTGATCTATCACCTGAATTGGATGGATCGCACTGGGCTATAAACTGACACCTTCAATACAGGTTATCAAAATCGGAAAAAAAGGTGACAACTTCCTCGCAAGCAATCAGGTTCTCCTGCCGGGCTTGATCGAGGCAATTTCTGTGCCATCTCCATGCAGTTGATGGAAACCTCTAAGTTCCATATTCAATCACTCGGAGTTTCAGCTTCAGCTGGGTAGAAAGTGGTTGAAATTGGCGGAAAGCTTGCATCTGTGTGTCCATCTTTAGAATGTGCCGCTTTGGATGTGGGAAAGTCTAAGCTCACCTCTATGTATGTAATATTTTCTTGGTTCTAACTGCAGGCCATGTACAGTGCAGCTCACTCAGGAAAGAAGAGGCATACGCAGGGATGTCTGATGGCTTTGTTTTACCAAAAAGGACAGCCGATTAAGAAAATGCAAATAAAAAAATGGGAATGAATGAGTTCGGGGTGATTTATAAAATGTAAGCACAGAGAACGTGAAGAAGATTCACTACACATTATGGCCAATAGTTGGAGCCGTGGAGCATAAGAAATTCCTCTGCTCCTCGGCTCCATCTAGTGGCCATAATAAATTGTGACTGTCATTCCCATAGCTGTTCTCCATGCAAACGGTTTATAAATCACGCCCTTACTGTTGGCCTCGGGCTTGCGTGTAGTTCTTCTTACCAGTATACTCTTGTACAAATTCCCATGCGTGTTCTCCATGCTGACCCGGATAATACACAGGTCAGCGATTTGCTGGTTGTAGACCGGGAGTGATGGGGAGACTGGGGAACGGGGTGAAGAGACAGATCGGTGAGCTTCTTCTCGTCCCGGAGTGATGGGCGGAGTCAGAGCTTCCTGTGTGCTTCCTCTGTCCTGTAACAATCAAAACGCAATGATAGAACAGTGACACAAGGTTAGCCGCCATATACAGAATGACATCACAGATACCCAGTTCCTGAGTTCCATACCATACGCACTCACCTTATTGGTGGCCGTCTCTGTAGGACACAAAGCCGCTATAAGCCCTTCATCGATCTCACAGCTGCTGCAGGATCCTGACGGAGACACTCGATCCCCATTCATCTTAGGGCTAAACACTTCAGAACCTAGTAACAAGCTGTGCGGAAAAGAGAAGACGTGCATAACAAGGGATTCATAAAACAGCCGCACAATTCAGGACGGCAGATAAGGGGGTGAGTGGGCCCAGTGAGCGGACGGGACATAAGGGGGTTAGTGGGCCCAGTGAGCGGACGGGACATAAGGGGGTTAGTGGGCCCAGTGAGATGACAGGAGCTAAAAGGGTGAGTGGGCCCAGTGAGAGGACGAGGCGTAAGAGGGTATGTGGGCCCAGTGAGAGAACGGATATAAGAGGGTATGTGGGCCCAGTGAGAGAACGATATAAGGGGGTAAGTGGGCCAGTGAGAGTACGGGACATAAGGGGGTAAGTGGGCCCAGTGAGAGGACGGGACATGAGGTGAGTGGACCCAGTGAGAGGACGGGACATAAGGGGGTGAGTGGGCCCAGTGAGAGGACGGGACATAAGAGGGTGAGTGGGCCCAGTGAGAGGGCGGGACATAAGAGGGTGAGTGGGCCCAGTGAGAGTCCAGTTTGTGGCTCAGACGAGCAAATGCTTAGCTAATGCTTGTTGTATAAAACCAACCCATCTGAAGGAGTGCAGGACGAACCTGCTTGGACTGTTCCTGGGTGTCCCTGTCTCCTTCATGATATATATACACACATGTAACACACACACACACACACACATGTAACACACATGGACACATAACACATGATATACATACATACACACACACACACACACACACACACACACACACACACACACACACACACAGAGAGAGAACTTACGAGCTGAACCTCTTGGTCAGTTTCCTGCGGATACGCGGAGAGTTGGGACAGGAATCCGCGGGTGGCTCTATAGTGCGAGAAATTCTGTAGCTGTGCAGGGAGCAAAAATGGTGAGAAAATTCCCCCTCACATCATGAAAACACTTTTATATGATTGTTTTATTTATTACAATGTACAGTGACCGCACTCTTCTATGATGCTCAGTCTGACCACACTCTTCTATAATGCTCAGTGTGACCGCACTTTTCTGTAATGCTCAGTGTGACCGCACTTTCTATGATGCTCAGTGTGACCGCACTTTTCTATAATGCTCAGTGTGACCGCACTTTTCTATCATGCTCAGTGTGACCGCACTTTTCTATAATGCTCAGTGTGACCGCACTTTTCTATAATGCTCAGTGTGACAGCACTTTCTATGATGCTCAGTGTGACCGCACTCTTCTATGCTGCTCAGTGTGACCGCACTTTTCTATGATGCTCAGTGTGACCGCACTTTTCTATGATGCTCAGTGTGACCACACTTTTCTATGATGCTCAGTGTGACCGCACTTTTCTATGATGCTCAGTGTGACCGCACTCTTCTATGATGCTCAGTGTGACCGCACTTTTCTATGATGCTCAGTGTGACCACACTTCTCCATCTTTCCTTTCTCTAGCACTGCACATACCGTACCTGGGAGATAACAGATTCCGCAGCAAAGCATTATGAGTGATAATGTCAAATGAAAGTCAGAAATGATCCTTTTAGATTTGGATAGAGCGGGGAGGGGATAGAGAATCTATTAGAGATAGAGATGCACCGATACATCGGCAAAATGCCCGAAAGTGCCATTTTTCTGCCGATACAGCGGGCGCATCCGTTCTTTCTCTGTATAAAAATAAAAATTTTTTTTTTTTTAAAGTTATGAAAAAAACATTTTCGGTTTCGGCCCGACATTTTTTTTCATTTCAGTTTTAAAATTTCGGTGCACCTCTAGATAGAGAGGAGTTACAATCACCCTCAGCTTCTCATAGCTCATGTATGGAAGTCTCTGTCTGTATGATGAGGGCCAGGTCAGGAATAAGGGGTAGATTTCCTCACTTTAATGTCTATCTGACAGATATAAAACACAACAGGAAGTTAGTAAAAAATCTCTCTGCTTCCTGTCTATTTGACCGGCATAAGAAAGAACACGAAATTAGGGAAATAATCTCTCTACTTCCTGTCTGTTTGACGGCTCCCCGACACAGGAGGATTTGTCCCCTTCATGCTGAATTTCGGGGTGTCAGGCAGAACAGGAAGTGAAGGGATACCTCCAATGGGGACACAGAGAGCAGAGATTGTTTAAGGCAGAACTCCGGGCTCAGAAAGTTTGGAAGGATATGACGTTTTTGGGTCTCCTCACCTTTGATCGTCGGTCAGCTGTCGGTGGGTGTAAAACGCTTGGAGGATTTCAGGCTTTGGCGTCAGGACAAAGTGGCGACAGGTAAGCTGCAACTTCTGAATCTTGGCCAGGACTTCGTATTCCTAGTAAGGCAAGAGTGTCAGCTCTTGGGGCGAGGCTGCTGCAGGCACCCCCCTGCTAGTGTGAACGTGTCTATTTTCTGCGCACTCACCTTTCTCCTCTTCTCAAAGTTTAGGAGCCCGCCCTGTGAGGTGACAGGAGGAACGCATGTTATAAAGGTGCAGGGTATGGTCAGACGTTATAAAAGTGTATCACACATTGCGCCTCACCAGACTATAGACGTGGCGGCTGCATTCGTTTTCTTTATTGGTACCTGGTGATCCTGCCGATAACACACTTCCTGTCCTGGGTGACAACGCTCACTGCACTCTATCTATGGATTAGCAGTAGGGATGCACCGATACCGATACTAGTTGGGCGAGCACTCCGATGCCTAGCCTGACCCTGAATCACGTGAAGCCAGCTTCCCGACCAATCAGGAATCCGGGCAGCGCGTCATTACACAATTGGCCCGGGAAGCCGGCTCCATGCAAGTGACGAGAGAGCATGGAGCCGGCGCAGCGTGTAATGACGTGGCGCCCGGCTTTCTGATTGGTCGGGAAGATGGCTTCATGCTCCGTAGTCACCTCATGACGAGGGAGCATGGAACCGGCTTCCCAGCCAACCAGGAAACCGGGCGCCGCATCATTACACTGCGCCAGGCTTCCTGATTGGTCAGAAAGCCAGCTCCATGCTTTCTCATCACCTAGTGACGAGAAGCATGGGGACGGCTTCCCTGCTAATCGGGAAGACGGATGGCGAGTCATTACACGCCGCCTGGCTTCCTGAATGGGACTTCCGATACTCGGTATCGGCAAGTGCCGGAAAAAAAATATTGGTACTCGATACCGAAATACCGCTATCAGTGCATCCCTAATGAGCTGTGTTGTCAGCCAAGAACAGGAAGCGTGTTAGACTACAGAACACTTCCCCCTCTCCTCTTCTCCAAAACATAAGGTGGAGGGGGATGTTCTGTAGCAAGTCACAAGATGAGAGGCTGCAGCAGGGGCTGACCTGTGTCAGACATTGCTGAACGCAGCCTAGAACTGCAGAGGCACCAAGATTTATTTTACATGCTTTAAGCCGCCATCCGAGTCCAAGATGGTGACCCTGGATGATGCCTGAACACAGATGGTGCTGTCCTTCTTGAGAAAGAAGCAGTTGAAGGTAAGAGGAGTACTGGGATCTCTTGCTGACCATTCAAACCATTTTGTTATTATGAGATAAGTGGCATTAACTATGATATAAATTAAGACAGAGAGAAGAAAGGAGGCTCACCTCTACGTAGTCCGGGAGCGCCGTGTCCAACATGACAAGGTCTGTCAAAAATGTTCCGAGATAAGGCACCGTCCCCTGAGCTGGTCTCTGAAATAAGAAGGGGTGTCAGGTTTTGGCTGATTGTTTCCTGTAGGAGGTAAGGGGGCGATGTTGTCTCAGGTAATGTCCACTAGAGGTCACCATGATACAAGGCCTCACCTTCCCTTCATCTCCTATGGACACTGGATAAGCAGAGACATGATCTGGACTGTCAGCTCCACCTAGTGGCCATGATGGGGTATTTTCCACATATGAATCTAATGAATGAATTACATTCAACCTTCCGGGGAAATATCATCATAATAATATTTGTTTTTGCTCCATTCACACAGAACGAATGTACATGCATTGTGACAGGACGGAGGCTCTGCTAATTGTTTATAATGACAACCTTGTGTGTGTGTCTCTCTTTCTATTCCCTTCTCTCTCTCTACCCACCCTCTCTCTGTCTATCTCTCCCCCTCTCTCTCTCTTTCTCCTCTCTCCCTCTCTCTCTTTCTCTTCCCCCCTCTCTCTTTCTCCTCTCTATCTCTCTCTCTTCCCCTCTCTCTCCCTCTCCCCCCTCTCTCTATTTCTCCTCTCTCTTTCTCTCCTCTCTCTCTCTCTTTCCCTTCCCCCTCTCTCTTTCTCCTCTCCCTCTATCTCTCTCTTTCTCTTCCCCCCTCTCTCTTTCTCCTCTCCCTCTATCTCTCTCTTTCTCTTCCCCCCTCTCTCTTTCTCCTCTCCCTCTATCTCTCTCTTTCTCTTCCCCCCTCTCTCTTTCTCCTCTCTCTCTATCTCTCTCTATCTCTCTCTTTCTCTTCCCCCTCTCTCTATTTCTCCTCTCTCTATCTCTCTTTCTCTTCCCCCCTCTCTCTATTTCTCCTCTCTTACACATTACAGTATTGGTTTATGTTAAAAAATCTGAGGGTTTAATGTCACTTCAAGTAAAAAAAAATTATAAACTAAAAATTGATTGAAAAAAAAGTAAAAAATAATAACATAAATAAAAAATGTTTACAAAAATGAGCAAAAATGGTTGGCGGGGAGGGGGGCGCATTGAGGAACCTGGCCTTGAGAGAGTAAATCCGGCCCTGCCTGTGGCTGTCAGTCTTGCAATGCCTCATGGGACTTGTAGTGCAACAGCTGAGGTTGCCTAACAGAACCCCCAGATCCTCCTCGATTATTGGCTCCCCCAGTTATACTCCCCCTCCCATGTCTGATGCATTGATAGTTCCAATAACGTACAATATAAATGGTTCATAAACGCAGATCTCTGTTTTCAGGGACACATGTCTGGGGTCAACCCTGGTACAAAACGGGGCCCGTTCCTGGTTATCGGGGACTCCTGGTAAGGCTCCCCTGGTGCACACAGTGGCCTTTCATTATGACATTTCTGGTGCTCAACGTTCTCTCACTAAACCGTCATCGGCGTGAGCTGAAGGTTGATTTGCATAGAGGAAAATACAGTGTAAATACACCGCGATCCATATCCTGGAGAACATTGTCTGCAGACAGGAGGAAGAAAGTGCTGAATGCACACCGCGGTGTCATGCTGACAGGACTGAACTGGGAATCCTCCCCTTTGTTATATTATAAATATACAGGGTGTATGAAAATGATTCAATGAAACGCCCATTCACAGTGCATTTGGATTGTTCTATTAGACCCTCGATGTGATGCAATGTCAAATTCTCAAGACTACATGTCCCAGCATGCATTGCTTCCAGTGATGTACAAAGCATTAGTAAGACCTCATCTGGAATATTCAGTTCAGTTTTGGGCACCCATTCACAAAAAGGATGTTGTGGAACTGGAGAAAGTGCAGCGAAGGGCGACCAAACTCATAAGAGGCCTGAAGGAGCTCAGCTATGAGGAACGATTAGCTGACCTGAATGTGTTCTCTCTGGAGAAGAGGCGATTAACCCCTTCATATCCTCATAGTTCTAGCCGACCTGTGACAATGAGACTGTCACAGGTCGGCTCAGTAGATCGGGAAGTGAGCGAACACATACCGGCGTTCGCTCACCTCTCGATCCTGTCACGGCTCGATTCCCCTCCCCCCGCTCTGATCCGCCAGTGCTGACTGGTGGAACGGACGGGGGAGGGGGCGGATACAGCTGTAGCTCGCGGTATACTGAGCTTAGGGTAACGGGAGGACGCTAGTTTGTGTCCTCCCGTTACCCTAAGGAGAACTATGGGGAAAAGCCCTGACCCCATAGTTCTCCTTTAAGGTGGGACATGATCACCATGTATAAATACATAAATGGTCCATATAAAGAGGTTGGTGCCAAATTATTCACGTTAAGGTCACTGCAAAGGACAAGGGGGCATTTTTTTGCGTCTGGAGGAAAAGAGGTTTAACCTTTGCATACGGAAATGATTCTTCACAGTTAGAGCTGTGACAATGTGGAATGGGCTCCCCCAGGAACTAGTTCTAGCTAGATCAGTTCATTGTTTAAAAAAATATCTGGATGTATTCCTAAATGCACAGCATATTACTGGATATTGAGTTCTTAGAGGTATATTAAGCATCAGAGATTGTTGATCCCGGGAATATCCGATTGCCTTATGGGATCAGGAAGGAATTTTTTTCCCCTGTTGGAGCAAATTGAACCATGCTTTATAGGGTTTTTTTGCCTTCCTCTGGATCAACAGGGGGTAGCTGTGGTCATAGCTTTCTGCTTAGGTTTTCTTCTTTTTTTTTCATATCTCTGTAGGTTGAACTCGATGGACATGTGTCTTTTTTCAACCTGACTAACTATGTAACTATGATGTTACATTGTTCAGACGCTGAGTTGTAGCTCAGAAGGCAAGCTCTATGAGAGTGGGGACACCAGGAAGTGCATATTCACAGCGCTGAGTGAAATGGCCTCAGTGCATTGAGTAAGTCATTGGGTTGTGTCCCAAGGCCAAAGACAGCCCCATAGATCTCCATGGGGTTGTGTCCCAAGGCCAAAGACAATCCCATAGATCTCCATGGGGTTGTGTCCCAAGGCCAAAGACAGTCCCATAGATCTTCATGGGGTTGTGTCCCAAGGCCAAAGACAGTCCCATAGATCTCCATTGGGTTGTGTCTCGAGGCCAAAGACAGTCCCATAGATCTCCATGGGATTGTGTCCCGAGGCCAAAGACAGTCCCATAGATCTCCATTGGGTTGTGTCCCAAGGTCAAAGACAGTCCCATAGATCTCCATTGGGTTGTGTCCCGAGGCCAAAGACAGTCCCATAGATCTCCATGGGGTTGTGTCCCGAGGCCAAAGACAGTCCCATAGATCTCCAAGGGGTTGTGTCCCGAGGCCAAAGATGGTCCCCTATTTCTCTATGTGGCTGCAATACACAGGCATGGCTAGGACAGTGAAGACTTGCAGCACTGGATGTAAACCAACCCCAAGGGGTTGCGGCCATTGGATCAGGGTAATTATGCATCCGTGGATGGTGGGTTGGGTTAGCTCAGGGTAAAGGGGCTTGTTTTAAAGTGCACGTCTCCTTTACAAAAAATCACAACTTCAACATTTCTTATTTAATTTTGGAACAAGCAGGAAAAGGTTAAAGCAGTGTATTAACATGTGCATTACTGCAAGGTGAAAGTGTGTCTCACCCCTATATACATTCTGGCCCTTGCTTAAGTAAACAGCCCGCGGCTAATGAATAGCAGGGGGCTGAACCTGACAGATTTGGGGAGATAAATGTGATGATGGAGCTTCGGGGGATCACTTTCTGGCAGTTTCCTGAGACGACACACTTTAGCGCCTGCTCTTACGGGGTTAATATTGCCGGTTGGTCTCAGTTACTCATTTCCATGTCACAGTAGACTGGAATGGCAGTCATCCATGGAAGAGCTCTGTCAGTTCCCATGCTTACCGTGGAGCGAACTTGTGACGCTGACCGCTGGAGTGGGCGGGGCTCGTTGCGTGCACTGTGCGTCCTACGGAGCGGGATCTCATCCTGCGGACATGAAGACAAGTGTCACTGAGGTTGTTCTCTGTAGCAAAAACATATTTTTCCCCCCCTTGCACACCGTCCTGGTACCCCCAGGTCAGGAGAAATGGAAATGTTTCTTTTCAGTATGTAAATGTGCATACAGCGTGAATGTAGTCTATTGGCCGTCACATGTCAACATCAATAATGTGTAGCCAACACGGTGCCTGCGCCACGGATTACACGCTACTGAAGGATTACATGTCGGTCCTGAATGGGTAATTATGCACACAATGAGCGACATTCAGTCATTTGTGAATTCACGAATGACTGGCCGACACCATTCTGAACATGCGCAGCCACCGATGAATTACTCGTTCAATGTCGACATGCGTCCATTGTTGCTAGGATGCAGGCAGTTCCTACTTGAGCCACCATGCAGTTTGGCAATCAATAGGGCACATCTGCGCAACACAGTGTACGCATGTAAACATTACGCAAATGTCTACATGTGTCTACAGTGTCTACAGTGTCAGTAACCCTGAAATGTAATTTAATTTAAGTAATGTAATACTGCATTATGGCCACTAGATGGAGCTGAGGAGCCTAGGAGAGCAATACCTATTTCCAATGTTCCTCAGCTCCATCTAGTGGCCATAATGGAGTAATACATTACATTACATTCAACCTGAAAAGAAAGTACACTAAGAACGTTCGGTTTTGCCTCTATTCACACAGAACAAACATTCGAAGAGATTCACAGGGCAAGCTACCGGACAAAGTCTACACAAGAGCTTCCACTCAGGGCTGCATCGGTGGTCAGGGCAGTAGGGGTGGCTATGATGACACCTTGTCACTCGGCCCTCAATGGGCAACCCAACCCGCGATCCTATAACTAAACCTCAAAGTGACCATTATATAGGCAAATCTATGGTATTGAAGAAGAACATTTAGACGCTGACATACAATGTAGGAAATTCTCAGCACGAGATCACCCATGATGGATTGTCCAAGCTTTTGACCTTTTTCACGGTTCTGACCCAAAAGTCTTGGCTGGAAGTACCCTCGAGGATGCCGTTAGTACATAAAGGATGCCTAGTATACCTTAGTCAAGATTTCCCGACTCATCTCGTGGTTGTTCTCATCGGAGAAGATGGCGGATAACTTGTGGAAGATGTTCAGGTTGTCCCTGGGAAGACAGGAGGGGCAGTTTTAGGTGTGGAGAGTATTATCTCCCGAGAGATTCATACAGAAGGGTTTTCAATGTGGACGTCTGAGATGGACAATTGTCACGTCTGTGACCTAATGTCATTTACCTGCTGACTGCGGCCCACGTCCTCTTCAGCCGATAGATGGAATTTGACTGAAGAGCAGATAGAATGGCTCTCAGAGAGGAGAAATTCCGCAGAAACCTGCAGTACTGAGAGAGAAAGACACCGGTGTAAAGGGTCACTGCTATACTGGACGGACAAACCCTGTCTGTGTCACCCTGTGGTGGGAAGGACAGACTCCATGTAACATAGCTCCTCCTGTCTGTGTCACCCTGTGGTGGGAGGACAGACTCCATGTCACATAGCTCCTCCTGTCTGTGTCACCCTGTGGTGGGAGGGACAGACTCCATGTCACATAGCACCCCCTGTCTGTGTCACCCTGTGGTGGGAGGGACAGACCCCATGTCACATGGTTCCTCCTGTCTGTGTCACCCTGTAGTGGGAGGGACAGACTACACACCTGGGCTATGCAAATCCATTTCTCCAGCACTTTCGCCCTGACTTGGGGTTTCAGCTGAATGTCGCTCAGGACGGACGCCGTCACACACGCGGTCACCGCATTAAACTGGGCGACTGTGGCTCTTACACTGGGGGCCACATTCTTGTTCTCCTTTTTGTCACGTTGGGACCAAATGCTTCCCAGACAATGGCAGGACTGCAGCCTCTGAAAGAGATCCTACCGGAGACAGGAGCAAGATGGAGAAATATCATTAAATGGCAACTCCGCATAAACAAACAGTCTTTTACATGGCAGAATTACACAGAATACACTGCAGCTGTACTAATGTCACAGAATCCAGACAATCCGCTCTGATACCATTTATATATAATTTCCTTGGGATGCTAAAAACATTTCTGCACCTCAGAGCTGTTTATAGTATGTCAGAGTTAGCTTTTTTGTTTGTTTTCAGAAGATGATGCTGAGAGTGTCTATGCTAGAACAATACAGGGCAGAGCCACAAGAACAGAGACCCGAGCTGCTGAGAGTGTCTATGGCATAATGATACAGGGCAGAGACACAAGAACAGAGACCTGAGCTGCTGAGAGTGTCTATGACATAATGATACAGGGCAGAGCCACAAGAACAGAGACCCGAGCTGCTGAGAGTGTCTATGACATAATGATGCAGGGCAGAGCCACAAGAACAGAGACCCGAGCTGCTGAGAGTGTCTATGGCATAATGATACAGGGCAGGGCCACAAGAACAGAGACCCAAGCTGCTGAGAGTGTCTATGGCATAATGATACAGGGCAGAGCCACAAGAACAGAGACCCGAGCTGCTGAGAGTTTCTATGGCATAATGATACAGGGCAGAGCCACAAGAACAGAGACCCGAGATGCTGAGAGTTTCTATGGCATACCAATACAGGGAAGAGCCACACGTACAGAGACCAGAGCTGCTGAGAGAATACAGGGCAGAGCCAGAAGAACAGAGACCAGGCCGCATAGAGGTGTTCCAGACCTCCAAGGTCGAGACTTCTGATTCATAGCCGATAGAACAATGCTGCAGCTGAACAGCTTGGGAGGGGAGCGCCTTTGGTGGAATGACCTCTTGCCTGCCCTTCGGGAGACTGAGAGAGACCAACCTCCATGGTGAGAGACCCATTGGCCACCTGCTTCCATATAACTTTCATTGGGTGCTCCTGCACATGAACCAGGGCCCCGATATCGGCAGACTTTACCTTGGCCCATTGGCTGTGGCATAGGGAGGGCGGTTTGCTGAGAGAGGCCACCTAGCTAGCTCTGGTGCTGTTTGTAGTAGTGTTGTATATTGACATTTCTCCTACAATTGTGTTTGGTTCTAAAGGCATTACTGAATGCTATTGTTGCTCTTCTGTTGTTCAGCCAAACCTGCTTTCCCTTTTGTTGTTTTAATAAAGCCCATTTTGAAGCCATAGGTGTGTTGTGAGTTTGGGTTTAGCCAGGGTGGGTCATCGCTGGGGGAAGACAAAAAAAGGATCCATCTATCAAGCGGCCCTTCTGGGGGAGCTCTACACAAAGGAGTTCATTTAGAAATGTTCCACCCGGTGTTCTATCGAAAGCTCCAACTTGTCGAAATCTCCAACTACCTCACTGCCGGGTACTTGCAAGTTGGAGATTTCGACCAGACGGCGTTAGACTGCAAAACACAAAGACTGGCTGAGCTCTGTACAGCTGCATTTTAACAATATTCAGCAGTTGGCAAACTCGATGAGTATTCTGAAAACGCCATGCGCGCATGCGCACCGCAACGGTACAGAGCTCCAGTCTTTCTGAGCACCGGAAGTGATGTAGATGGAGATGAGGATAGGAATTTCCTATACCTCGGAGCACTAGTGCCGTATGAATGGCATCCACCCGGCCTTACTTTTATAAATTAACCCCATGATATCTGTAAATCATTGCCTGTGTGATTTGCAATGAGTGTATCACTGCATAAGATCCAAATGCTTCACAAAGCACATCAGAAGAGATGCCTGTGTCCATAGACCCTTATGCATTGTCCCATCCCCGGTTCCGCCGGGGACCCACGGTACAATTAATCAGCCGCTGAGTATACTTTAATAGGGCAAATGTATACAATTTTCTTCCCTACGTTACCCTGCATTCACTAGCCACCTGCTGTCACCTCCCTCCAGTATTCCCGGTATTATAATAATTGGTCCTATATCCTCCAGTCTTGCTATAATATCGCTGCCTCTGCTGATGTCTGCTCCCTATGCAGTCCCGTACATCTGTGTACAGTGTTCACCGGGGACACGTTTCCTGGTTACATCACCACCGTTTGTGTGCCAACCGCGACATGGGAGGCTGAGAGGAAGCCTAATTGGAGATGAGGGTGGGGAATGTGAAGCAAGAGGACACAATTGCTTTGTCTCCACGCCCTGAGCTCTGGTGAAAGAGGAGAAAGTGTATCCAAACACGCTAATCCTTCCACGCGCGATTCAAACTGCCTGCTGCCCAAAATGCTCCCTGAGCTACTTTTGTCGTGCTGATCAGCGCATTTCCCATATAGATTTCAATGGAAAGGCACTGATTAGCACGTTTTTGGGCGTTTTTAATTGCGTTTCAGCGCTGAAACACAATTAAAAGCGCCCAAAACACCCTTTCAAATATCGCGTGGAAACGGAGCTGAAACGCTGCCGCCATGGTGTGAATGGGGCCTAAAGGAGATTGTACATTCAGACTGCAATTGCAAGGTCAGCTTAATGGCAACTGTACAATCAGATTTCAACATGTATGGTCAGGTTAACCCAAAGCGGTAACATAAACCACAAACCACATGGTGACACACTTCTGTCATCCACTTCTGTGTGTCACCATGTGGTGTCAGCATGTGGTTTGTGTTACCATTATGGGTTAACCTGACCATACGTGGTCTTAAAGTTCTAAACCCCAAAATCTATTTTTCAGTATTTTTGGTATCATGCTTCACAGTTTCCTTAAAGTGGAATGATGCTCACCTCCCCTCCAGCGATCTGTAAGCCCCCTCGTCAGATCTTCTGCTCCTGGGATCCTTGATCATCTTGATTGGCAGTGCTGGGATGAATGAACTCTCACATGGGCAGGAACCTCATGTAAAATTCCACTATAAGCACATCGTTTTTGGGAAGTATCATGGTTGTTGGCCCATGATGAAAAGCCCATGGGTCATTCAAAGAGTGCGCAAGGCAGGCTGACAACTGCTGCTAACTGAGAGGCAGCAGTTTAGTGTTGTCATCCTGAAACAGGAAGGGGCCTGTTTATAAACAATTCACAGAACCATTGCAAATATCTGTTAACATTCATTCTTTGTGAATAGAGACAAAAATGAATGTTCTTAGTATTTTTTCTTTACAGGTTGAAAGTAATGTAATACTGCAATATGGCCACTAGATGGAGCTGAAGATCATAGAAGATACATTTATTTCATATGCTCCTCAGCGCTATCTAGTGGCCGTAATGTGGTATTACATTACATTAGACCAGAAAAGAAAATGTGCTAAAGAATGTTCATTTTTGCCTCTATTTGCACAGAATGAATGTTCACTGAGATTTGCAGGGTGAATGGCTCTGTGAATTGTTTATAAATTACGGACAGGATCCTCAGGTAAGAGAAAGATTCACAAAAAACTATTTCCTTAGGCCTCATTCAGATGGGGCGGATAGTTTGCAGCGTTCAGAGTCAGAAATTCTGTCCATGTTTAGAGATATCACCAGCACATAAAGAGCTAACCATTAATTTGCCACCTTAACACAAAGCAACTTTTTTTGGGAGCCAATGGGGATCCGTTCCGCATGTTGACGCACTTGCCAGAATAACACACCTCTACACTCACGCCTTGATCTGAGTGGTCCCTCAGTAGTCATTCTTGGAGCTGTGCAAATACAACACTACGATGTGCAGCCTGCATGCAATGTTGACAGCTTACCCCACCACCACTCACATATCCGTACAAGTGGGCGGGGTCTTCTTCGGCTGGGCCAGTATTCCCAATGAGAAAGATCCTTCCCACTTGTCTGTGACTTAGGGCACTGTTGCCGGTATAGTTAAGCCCCGGATGCATGAACAACAACGCCAGTGTCAGCTGACAACAAAAATGTCTGCACGCCTGCAACAGTCACTATGTAATGTGTAGAAGACGGCCCGGCACTGCCCAGTGCTACCTTTTGGTGTTTCGCTCATTTGGACAGTTACACATTAACCGTGACACTTCCAAAATACACTAAAAAGTTAATGACTGGAAGATCCAAGTACCTCATCTACCCCTCCTCTCTCTGCATTATGATTATTTTTATATCTCTGCTGAGGTTTTCGGTTAAGTTCAGAGCAGGACAATCAGAGCTGCACTGACGCCGATGATACGCTTCGCTGGATCCTGTGCCTGACTGCAGTGTGGACCCGAGTCGCTGATCACTGCCAGCAGTGTCTTCATTTCCGGTAGTCATGCCCCGGACAGGAAGATGAAATAAGATCTATACAGCCTGGAATGACTCCAATATGCTGCCGTGTGTAGACAGGACAGGAAGTGTGTTACTGGCAGGAAGAAAAGCCTGAATAAAGAAAACTAATGCAGCTGCCACATCTGTGGTCGGATAAGCTGCCGACACTTTCGTTCTTGGGCTTAGATGCCCTTTAATTATTGTTTAGAGAATAATTATATAACAGGAGTGTCATTTAGGTGTGCTCCGGGGTTCTCCTTTAGGGCCCATTTACATTTCCACAAAGTGGTAAAACGTGTAACATATACTACGATGACTTTATTGTTAAACGCACCTGCATTGTACAACGCCATATCTAGTGATGTCTGTGGAGGTTCTCATTCATCCAGGTCACGGTATACCTGTAAAAGACAAATCAAGGCAACTGGACTTGCTGTATTTTTCTTGAAGATCATCCGACCAGCTTTCTCAATTCAGAATGGCTTGTATTTATTGGTTTAATAACACCTGCTAGCTCCAATCATATCGATGCAATCAACAACTTACCCCCATGAGATCTCTGACCCTATGCTGGTTATGACAAACATATAATGTTGATTGGAGCAACGTTCACCATATTTATTCCCAGCAAATATTTTGTACAAGTCATTCCGAATTGAGAAGGCTAGCTGAATGACCAGCGAAACATCTTCAAGAAAAATACAGCACATCCAGTTGTCTTGGTTTATCTTTTACAGACATAACTAGTGATGTGTGTTGGCTTGGTGCGGACAGAGTCGCCCAAAACTGTCAGTAACACCCCCCTCCTGGCCCAGTTAGCTGTGGCTGGGGCATCCTTTGTTACATGTAGCTGCTGGGTGGAAAAAGCCCCGGCTGCATCTGATTGGGCCAGGGGAGGATGTATCACTGACAGTTTTGTGCGGGCTCCGGTGAGCTAGATTCGCCCCAAGCCCCTGCGCATCACTAACCACAATGCATGTCAATGCACTAGATTAGAAATTGTATCTTGTAATGCAATATGTGCATACAACGCATGCAGGAGGATAGCCTTGCAGGGGCGTCCCGAGGGCGGGCGTCACCCGGAGCGGAGACCGGGTGACACCCCGCCGTGACGTCATCACGCGGTGATGTCATCACACATGCGCCGTCATCTTATTAACTCCTGCCGGCGTTAATATGGCATCTTGGTGATGGACTCCGACGGGACGTTCACCAGGCGGGATGAGGCATGCTGGATCCCCTCCTCTCTCCTGACACTGTCGGGCTCTCGGTCAATGACCTAAATAATAATAAATGTGCATAATTATTTACATCCTTGACCTTAGTGTCTATAGTACAGCAGCTGCAATAATATCCATTAGTTTACTAGATTGAATCCATAAGCGCAGATTTCCTATCTAGGTCAATGACCGACTGCCTAACTTTTCTGAGGGGGTGACTCCAAAATGACTGTCGGTCATTTTGGTGTCACCCCTCCAATGGTGGCACCTGGGTGCTGGCCGCACCCCAGAAACCCCCCCCCCTTGTGACGCTATTGTAGCCCTGTTATTCACTACTGCACCTCACTTGTTGCACACACTGAGTTCCTAACCTCCTGTACGTCTGCCTAGATACCATCATATCCCAGCACCTGGGGCCCTGTCTAATTTACTGCTGTGCAGTGGCTTGTGGGAAGATCATATAAAGAGATATTGAAGGTAGTTATACTAGCTGTATTTACAATAAATTCATATGTGCATATAAACCGTAACAATGAACTTCTCTTATTTCCTCTTTTTTTTGTCTCATCAGAATACCATTGAAAGTGTTTTGTTAAATCTGTTCCATAAGTGCAAAAAGATACCTGTTGCTCCCGGCAGAAATTCAATGAGCTGATAACTTCCTGTAGTAAGCTGACAATGCTGCTCTGAGATCTCATACAAAGTTATAACCCTTCTTCGAGGACTACGCAACACCCCCACCACTACCGCATGTTATGGAAAAAAGGAGAGGATGAGGTGTTCCGTAGTCCTGTCCTAGAGTGACAAAACTGCTTCTCCATCGGTACAGTTAGTGACCGTTCCCACCCTAGGACAAGAAGTGTGTTACTGTCAGAAAAAGGAGCTGAAAAAAGAAAATATATGCGGTCACCACATCTTTGACAAGCTGCAATATATATTAAGTTTCTACTCTTGGGTTTACGGAGACTAGATAATATGTAACTAACAGGGTTTTATTTTATCTCTGCCCGGGAAGGGGTGTTCTCCTTTAAATGTCCCACTGGTTGTTTTGAGTACACAGCTATTTTGGTCTGTTTTGGATTTTAGCTTCAGTACAATTTACAGCTGAGCATTTTGTAATGTTTTTTGTGTCAACAATCCGTTGTGCTTTGCCTCCCGCAGGCGTGTCCTTACTGCCACCGCTCAGTCCCAGGTCACAGCTTGGGCTGGAAGTCACTATCATAGTACTCCAGAGTGTGTGATCCCTTTGTTACAACATTCACTTGGCAGGACCGGGTGTATAAGGTGCCCAGATAAATTATACCCCTGTCCACCCAGAGTTACACAACCTTCTCTTCCTCTTGTAGTGATTTATACATGGCCTAGTTATAGTCATGGAAGTTTTGGCATGTTGTGTAGCTGCAATACAGATTGCACCATATCTGTGCTGGTTCTTCTTTTTTATCCAGGTCATAGATAAATGGATGGATGGTTGTTCCAGTTTCCCGAGAGGACTACTGGTTCGCAAGAGGCCATGGATAAATGGACGGATGGCTGTTGCAAATTCCAGAGAGGACAACAGACATCCCAACTCTCCCGGACGCTGCGGAAGTCTCCCTCTATAAGATAGCGGCTCCCGGCCGCTCCGGGAGAGAAACATTTTCTCCCGGAAAGGTTTACTCTGCTCGATCTAGCAGAGTAAACCTTTCCCTGTTGTCTGTTTTGTTCTTTTTTTATTCCGATATCGGAGCTGCCGGCCGCCGTCAGAGAAAAAAAAAAGACAGCATAGAAATGAATAGTTAGGCTCCTATTGGCTATTTAAATTTGCAATAGCCAATAGCGGACTAGTTATTGCACCCGCCCACTGCTGCTGTCAATCAGCAGAGGTGGACCTGAAGTTCTCCATCAGATCCTCCTCTGCTGATTGACAGCAGCAGAGGGTGGGTGCAATAGCCAGCTTGCTATTGCAAATTGAAATAGCCAATAGCAATCTAGCTATTCATTCCTATGCTGGGTTTTTTAAAAAATTATTATTCTGACGGCAGCAGCTGTCAGAATACTAAACAAAACCCCCAGCAGATAGCATGGGAAGCAACAACTTCTTTGCTATCTGCCATAATTTCTGGGTGATGCTCTCCCCCCCCTCCCCGCTGATGGCAGAGGTCACCTCCCTGAAATGACTTTTTTCAGGTTGGGATCCTTGGGACAGCTAGTTCGCAAGCGGCGTGAAGGAGGCCATCTACATCAAACTGGAACAACCATCCCTGAACAGAGGTGGGAACCTTCAACCCCATCTGTCCTCCACATATAATATCGTTTTAACGTCTCTACCTTGGTGTTTTGACAACAATTCACGCCTCTAGCCATGTGACTTAAAGGATCAACACTCTGTAGACTTTCTGACACCAAGGATGAGATTAAGCAGCGATATTGCAATATCAACTAAAGTGGAATCTTTCTTTAGCAAGGTGTCAATACAGGCAGAGTCATCGGAGTAACAAGGGCCTAACAGAGAAAACTGAGGTCACCCATTTCCTATGGCAGGTAAATCACAGAAGTGGCTTAATAAAATGCCAGATCCTTTGTCTGTGAAGGTTCTTGTTTATCCAGGTCTTGGTTTAGCTAGTATTCCCCAGGTTATTTGGGGACGCTGATATGTCATTACAACTGGGCGGAGCCAGCTGTGAGATCACGGATGGCTCCGCCCAGCTGTAATTTGCTGGGTGAAAGTCGGCCTTTGGCAGACCATTCGCCCCGCTTCGGCTGTCACTTCGGCTCAGTAGAGCCACAGCATATGCCTTCGGCTCGGCCGAGCCACTCGGCCGCCTTCAGCTGCTATACGGGCTATTGTGAATAGCCTGTACAGCAGCCCTTTGGTTTGACTGAACCGAAGGGCTTCGGCGGTCGAAGAGAGCCAAAAGATGAGCCGAAGCTACGGCTGGATCCTTCGGCTCCTACGTGAATAACCCCCTTCAGTTCCATTGAGTGCGAGGAATATTCTCTCAACGTTTATATCCACACAGATAGCGAGACACCTTAGGCCAGGGGTGTCCAAATTCCGGCCCTCCAGCTGTGGTGAAACTACAAATCCCATGATGCATCTCTCTCCGGGAGTCATGTCTGTGGCTGTGAGAATCTTGCAATGCCTCATGGGATTTGTAGCTCCACCACAGCTGGAGGGCCGGAGTTTGGACACCCCTGCGTTAGTCCAATCACCATGGAATGTGTAGATGTTGATTGTCCAAGAACAGAATGGGAGATGGGAAAGTTGTGGAACCACCCTGATCTAGTTTCATAATCCCACCCGTGGTGTCAGGAAGTTGCACAGATGTTAATTCCTCTATTTACATGGATATTGGTGTGAATTGTTGTCCAATCGGCAGGGTAGACATGTTAAAACTGCCTTATATGTGGAAGACAGATAGCGTTGAATAGGGGCAGGGTCCTTTAACACCCTCTGTCTTCTAGTGCTTCTCGTCTTCCAGTACTGGGTATCTTCCTGACACTCATCGGAACTAAACAAGTGGCTTGGAGATTGTCTTCAACTTTACAGAACAAGCCCAGTTGAATGTGACTAACTACTACTAGCTATATCAAGACCTGGATGAAGGAGAAGCTTCACAGACATATAACTGAGAACAAAAGCACTTTTTCTGCACAGGCCTAACTAGAGAGGAATCAGGTTAGTACCTTCACAGTAGGAATGGTTGGGGAATGACGTAATATATGCAAATTTGTAACCAAGTACTTACCACATCTATGAGGGTAAGTTGTTCTGCTACATCCTGGGGTGGGTATGACAATAAAGAAGTACTATTTACAGAGGTTTCACAGTCTCCCTCTGCTGGTCGGGTTATGTGCCTCCAATCTGATGTAAGAAAAAGAAAATTAGGGTAAGGAACAATCCTAGAGTGTGCTCAGACTCTGCAAATAGCGGATCCTACCGTTCTGTGATGGGTCCTGCTCCCCCTCTTCTTCTAGATTTTTAATAAGGCGGAAGAGCTGACTGGATGTCTCTCGACAGTCCTTGCTTAGGTAGTGGGAGATGAATTGTAAACACTGTGGAGAGTCACGAAAGTCATGAGGGTGTCTCTCCAACCAGGTCTGAAGGAGACCACGGACCACCCTAAAAACGAAAGTGAGATCTTGTCTGATCTTATAGACAAAAATGGAGATCCTTGAATGGCATTTACATAGCTTTCACCCAACACTCCTTTCAATGTAATGTGCCTCATTTGCAGCCAAATCCCTCTGCCCTCCTCAGATGTCCCTCTTCTTGGTCTAACGTATAGACCTCTTTAAGAATGTATTATCAAACTGCCAGATGTGTTACTACACCTTTCCTCCAACCTCTAAAGAACATTTTAGTAGCTTAAAGGGTAAAAGACAGCCCAACGGGCTAAAATTATTTTCAGCATATGTGGACTTAGAGATGGAGATCTCAGTATGGGTCAATATGTGTCAATATGGACAAACTTCATGATCACCCATTTTGGAAACAGCTTACAGCATACCAAAGTAATTAGTAGCTGGAAAGGTAGTGTTACTCTGCGGCAATAATGTTACAAAATTAGATTTAGAAAATCCAATCACTGCTTTAAGAAACATTCATTTAAAACAAGGAGCCCATCAAATCTCTAAACACATGAATAAAAGCGCCAGTCCACCCACAGCTGATATTTCATTGTTTGTAGTAGATGCTGCAGTTCAATCAACTTATAATTTTTTACATCATTCAGAGACTATTTGTGAGTTCCCGGGTCTACAAGCCTGTTGTGCCCATTACGAGGGCTTCCCAAAATGTGAGGAGATGGGACACACAAAGGTGGCTGGGGACACCCAAGGTTGAATGGGGATAGAGCCATTAATGAAGCTCTTGCACCCTTAGTACACAATAAGAAACATACAGGGGAAATTTATCATTCTAGAGCAGTTGCCTATGGCAACCAATCAGCATCTCTCTTTATAGCTGTAAAGAATAAGTCAAGGCAACTGGACTGGCTGTATTTTTCTTGAAGACGTTTCACTGGTCATCCAACCAGCTTTCTCAGTTCAGAATGACTTATACAAAAATTATCTGGGAATAAATATGGTGAACGTCGCTCCAATCCACATAATATGTTAGTTGCAACCAGGTGTTGATTGCATTTGCATAATTGGAGCTAGGAGGTGTTAGTAACCTGCCCAGAGAGAGGTGTTAAAATCTCTCTTTAGTTTGCTCAGTTGAGATTTGAAAATTGGACAGAGAAGCTGATTGGTTGCAATGCAAATCTGAACCAGATTTGGTAAATTCCGCCCTCAGTATTCATTTCACTGAAAGAGATGTAAACGTTCTGTAAAATTGGGTTTATTTTGCCATCATACATAGAAATAGAGCACATTGTAGTTCCTTTTATTTGTAGGAATGAAGGACCCCACTGTGAGGTCATATAAAACAGCTGTTGGTTGGGATGCATGGCCTTTCCTTCTACAGAAATATTACAATGTATTATATAGATCATTGAATTCCACAGAATGTTTCCTATTTCCTAGAATGAGTCGTACATGGATCTAGTTAGAGGAGGCCACCAGACACTGCAAGGAACATGATGTGCTCCAAGTATGTCAGTCTGTGGTTCACTGATAAGATAAAGTCAGTTTCCTGGTTAGTACAGTTGTTCAGGAACAGTGTGAGTGCAGCATAGGACCGGTATGGGACTGAGCTATCCCCAGTGTTCCAATCTTCCTTTCAAGAAATCCTGACAGTAGTGGGACGGTAAAAGGGTTCCCTTTTGTACATACAGTATCAGTGGCGTAACGATCGCCATAGCGACCCAGGCGGCTGCTATGGGGCCTGGGCACAGGGGGGCCCGGCCAGGGCATCCCTCTGATGCCGTGCGGGTCGCCTGGGTCGCTATGGCATATCAGGGTACTGGCTGTCAAGAGGAACGTGCCTCTGTTAGATCACTGATAACCTGTCAGTGATATGTGCAGCAGCGCGTTCTTCCTCACATCCGCCGCTGAGCTGTGTCAGTGGCAGCCAGCAGCTGCTGCAGAAGAGACTGGACCCGGCGTTTGCAGCGAAGGAGGAGGCAGGGCCTGGCACGGCGACCTAAGAGCAGGAGAGGCCAGTGATATAAGAGGAGGCGGGGCCCATCGATAGAGGAGAAGACAGGGCCAGGCGATGAAAGAGGAGGCGGGGCCCGTGGACAGAAGAGGAGGCGGGGCCCGGCGACCACGGAGGTGGACCGCGCTGACAGGTAAGAGATGTGCAGCCCACCTTAGACCCTGCAGAGCCCGTCATAGAGAGTCTATGGCATCCTAACCAACCCGCCCCCCACAAAACACCCCCCTACCCACCCCTGCCATGCATACGCCTATACGACAGGAGCGGAGCAACACTGTGCAATACCAATCACACAGTAAACAGAAGCGTGGCGTTATCTTTTGCGTGCTCAAGGGCAGGGCCGGTGCAAGAATTATTGTGTACACAGGTGTAGGTGCATATTTCTGCTGTCAGTGCTGAAATGCAAGGCCAGTGGTAGGAGTTTTGCAGCACAGGACCTGCTTTGGGCCCAACAACAATGATTGGGCCCTGGGCAGCTGCCCCTTTTGCCCTGCGTTAAAGACGGCCATGGTGGTATCCATACATTTATTGTAACAAAGGATTGAAAATAAGTGGACTGCATCTCAGGCTGGCTTTATTGATATAGCAGTAGGAAAGGTCGGAGATATTTACTACCATGTCTGGCTTTTGTACTTTAAGGGACCCTTTCTGAAAATATATACTGAGCCCGCCATTGTTAAAAAAAAAGTTGGATACCTGTGGCTGACCCTCTGGTTTATTTGTATGGTGAGTCACTGCTGCAGGACAGGCATGCAGATCTCCATTCCCCTCGCCTCCTAGTACTCCCAGTTCCTTCCCTGAACCTACCCCTGAAGCTATTGTTTTTTTAAAATCCCAGATGTATATGTATATATATTGTGGCAGGTCATGGCAATGTCACGGTGTAGTAAGGCATCTTTGGCACCCAGGACTCTCAGCCAGAGGGGCTGAGAGGGTCCAGAATGCCAGAGTGTAAACCATTTTATGAGGAAGAACCTGGCTTTTCAGATTCTTCCGGAGTTCCTGAATTATATCTGGGATCCGGAGCTCTGTAGATTTCTTAGAGCTCTGGGTGGGATGGAATCTCCAGTCCTGGGACCAGGTGTTGCCAATGACCAGCCTGGGCTGATCAGGTGGCTGAGAGCAGCCTCATTAGGAAGCCAGCCCAGAGCTCAGGGGAGACAGGACTATTAATGCTTTCTTTACTTTAACCAATAACTAAAAAAATATAAATCAATCTAAACGTACTCTTCTAAAGCCAGACCAAAAATAGATGGATGCCTGCTGGTTGCTATGGGTTATTGTAATTAAGAAGTCTGTTGGGTGAGGGTGCAAGCATGGCAGAAGCAAAGGGCTCCAGGTGGTTGGTAAATCAAACACACCCAATAATGTGAATAAATGAATTTGGAAATTACAGCTTTCCATGATAGATTGCACAAATGGTGAAATCAGCTTTACTGCAGGAGGTTTAGGTGACCTATATTGACACCAATAACACTAACCTCTGCACAGATGCCGTGTCTGGAATGGGGCTCCCAGGAGATGCCGATTCCTTGTCGACTAATCTTTCCAAGCGTCTGTGTGCAAAAAAGAGGTCAGATATATAAGATAACACACTTTTATCCACAGTCATCATAAATGGTACACACCAATCAAAGTTGGAAATGTAGCCTGGCTGTACCTAGGGGATCTAGGAGACCTGGAAATACTTCAATCCACCAATCCACTTCAGTGCGGGGAAACCTCAGGTTGTGGATAATCAGAGTTCTGAGGGCACCTAATCCTGAACAGAAATGATCTAACTATACAATTATGCATGACCCCAAAAGTTACAAATAAGTCATTTATATCCCCGCTCCACCCAGCTAAACACTAAAGGAAACATAAGAGGGCACCAAAGAACAGTTGGACAGGCAATGTTTCCCTTTTTTTGGCCCAGCTTCTTCCAGCAGGAAGCTCTAGTTGACTAGACATTTATGTTTATGCGGGGGAAGAGAGAATGGGGTCAGCAAACCCAGATCGGGGGAAGAAAGAATGGGGTCAGCAAACCCAGATAGTTCCATGACTAACTTATCTAGGGGGGGGGACAATAGCAATTAGGGACGGTCTCCTGAACAGTCCTATTGCTTTGTCCCAAGAGAACAGATGTCCAGGACTTTAGAGACATTAGATCAGGGGTGCCCATTAGGTAGATCGTGATCTACCAGTAGCTATCAAAGCTGATGCTGGTAGATCACGAAGGGTGTGAATGGCGGCCCCTTTATTCCATTTTGGTATATTTATTTAGCTGTGCACACATGATTACCTATTAGCCTGAGTCTGGTGAGCCAAGCTCCCGACACCTTTCTGGTGGATACTGGTGGTTGAAGTGCTTTGTATTACATCAAAGAATATTAGTTTACACAGCCTGTTGCACTACACTGTCTGCAAAATACAGCAAGGTGAGCCAGGAGAGAGCGTGAGGAGGGACAGCTAGGAGAGCAAAGAGAGCCAGCCAGGAGAGCAAGGAGAGACAGCCGGAAAGAGAGGAGAGCCAGCCAGGAAAGAGAGGAGAGACAGCCAGGAGGATGAGCAAAAAGAGACAGCCAGGAGAGAGAGCAAGGACAGACAGCCAAGAGAGCGAGGAGAGACAGCCAGGTGAGAGAGAGCAAGGGAGGGTTTTTTTTTTGTTGGTAGATCTCATGTAGCTCGTCATTTGAAAAGTAGATCTTAACACAAAAATTGTGGGAACCCCTGCATTAGATCATCACGCAATCTGTCTCAATTTGAGAGAACAGGAGACCAACGTTTAATGCCTACCAGCAGATGTGTAAGTGGTATCCTGAAAAGGGAGACAAAGAAGGACAGGATAGAGTCTCAGGTGAGAGGAGACAGAAGGAAGTTCTCAGAGATGGAGAGGGGATCACACCTGTCCAGCAGCAGCTCCAGGACCTTTTCAGCAGAGGTAAAGGCACGGTAGGTACTGAGAAAAGTGGGCACATAGCCAGGATCTGTGCCCTGGTATTCCACCAATAGATTCTCTACCAGCTTCTGCGGCGTCCCTGCACGTAGGCTGCGCACCTTACACGTCTTATAATGAACATAGCCTGGAGAACCAGGGGTGACCTGAGGACAATATAAGGAAGTTATATGGGACAATAAGAAGATTTAAAAGTAGACAGAGAACATGCACCAATCAACAGGATAGCTCCAACCAGGAAATACGTGTGCATGGCCAAATCTGTTAAAGAGCACCTGTTGAGTTGATCAGTCCATCATACTGGTATGAGGAATAATGAGGGACAAGACAGAGGAGGCAAAGGATGATATATGAAGCAGCGTATTTTATTACCAGGAAGTCTCCAGAGGGTCTTTCTGTTCTCAACCGCCTCAGTGTCACACCATAGACTGCCCCATCTTCCACCTCTTCCCCCCACTCCTGCAATGGATTCTGGAAAGAGAATAAAATGAAAATAATAATGAAAAACAGAAATAAAGAAGAGCTATATTATAATATGGAGTCTTTCCACCTGTGGTCCATGTACCATGTAATGCTGGATCAATCAGGGGTACATCTTCCAGATTTTAAGAAATCAACAGCAAGAGTCATTGACTCATTGTCTTATAACTCTTCCATGTGGCACACTCTCTGTTCCATTCATGAAAAGTTCTAAGATCCAAAATATTTGCTATGTATTTGGGGTCCGTGTTGACCCCCGGTCATCTTCTCCTGAACACAGTTCAAACTTTCCTTCAAGATATCATTGCTGAAGAGAAGAAAGGACTCTTTTGCCTCACGGAGGGGGCAGAAGAACAGATAATGTAATCAAACCTCTTCTGATTGCCTGTTGGCTCCTCAAGCTGAACTATGCCTATTGCCAATAAAAGTTCCTGAAAGGAAGGGACATTCCCTGACAGGGGACTCACTCTTCCTAAATTATTCAGTAGACTATTACGCAGGTTATAACAAAAACATGAAATACGTAAGTCTGTGTATAGGGCGGATTTACTCTCTCTGCTGCCCCAAGGCCAGGTTCTTCAATGTGCCCCCCTCCTGGCCAAACCCCCCCAATGGAGAATGGCAGACCTGCAGGCTGCATGAAAGTGATCTAAAACAAGTGGTGGCTTCCCTGCTGTACAGTTAGCTCGGCTTGCCCAAAGCAGGGCTCTGTAGAAAACAACTAGCCGCCCGGCGCCCAGAACTGCGTGTCCAGGGCATCATGAGATAGGAATTCCACACCCCTGCTGCCCCTTTACTCCCTGCTGCCCCAAGGCCGATGCCTTGGTTGGCCTTCTGGGCAATCCGGCCCTGTTTATGTATGGACCGTTTCAAATTCACTAGTTGGTTCTTCTACTTGTACTGAGAATAAAGGGCCCACATACATGGGATGGTCGTTGCCTGATCTTGTTGGTTACCAATGGATTGAAAGACGATGTGGGCATTGCGTGATTTCACCTGACACCCCCCTGGCTGACTCTTTCCAGAGGAAGAATCTGTTGGCCGGGCTATGTTCCTTGGATGTTCCTGGCTCGCTGGTATTTAGACATGTGCGATTAATTATGTTCCGAATCAAAATTCGTATGAATTTTCACGAGATTTGGACATTTGGACACATCCGAATTTCCGAATCCCAATGCATCTCTATGCTTCCGAATCCGAATTTCCGTTTCCTTGGTGCCTCCTAAAGCCAAAATAGACACAAAAAATCGTCCAAATTTTCATTCGGAACAAACAAATTGCACATGTCTAATTGTCAGGAGCCCCCGGCTATGGCACAGACCTGCCACCATTTGTGGTATAGACACAAAGGACTATTTGTACATAAATATCTTCACATTCCAGAATTGGGGACAGACCCCGGCATACAGGTTAGCCCAGGACCCCTCCTCTAATACGGGTCACGTTACAGGTGAATAACTAGTTAATTCTCCACATCTCTCCCAAACTAAAGTTGCCCGTCCGGTTCTGCCAGCTTCCCCTCCCCCTCGCTGTCACTTTCTCTGCCTGTTCCATGAACTCGCCAATCTCCGATCAGCTAAAAAGTCTGGCACTTCTACCGTAACTGTGCACAAGGGTGACAACTGCTTCTGGGTCCCAGGTAGACTTCTAGGCCTGGGAAACATTGTTTTTAAAAAGCTTTGGTCCCTGGAAATGGGTTCTGTGGGCCAGGCAAACAGCTAAATACACAGATGAAAAACACATAAAAGAGATGTTTTACCTGCCGAAGGATTTATATTTTCTGTACATCCAGTCCTGAGATTGAAACATCTCTGCCACACCGCACAGCCAGGTCATTGACACCACTTGGTGTGGCGGGGGGAAGGTCATCGGCCCTCTCTAAGCTACAAAACACTGGCACAGAGCTTACAAAAGGCTCTCCATTAGGACTCCGGCACGCGATCAAGGCGGTGGGAAAGCCCAGGCAAGGTATCTATCAGCATTAGAACAGATAGACTATCAAGAGAACCTGTCACTTTTGCCCATCCTACAAAAAATTGGGTTTCCCTATAAAATGTTTATGGCAGGTCACAATGTGAGAGGTTGCAACAGCGACAGACCTTTGTCAGAAGCTGGATACAACGTGCGCGTTGTATCCAGCAACTGACAGGTTATGCAGAATGTCCTAAACAGGAAGGGGTGGGGCAAATTTAGATGGGGGGGTGTCCGAGTTTTGTCTTGCCTAGGGCAGCACAAAATCAAAATACACCACTGCACTTCAAGTCGCATCAAAATTCATCTGACAGGGGAAATTCCCCCATCTGCACCATTAGATGGGGCTAAACGAGATAAATTCTAAGCGTGTACTGTATGGTCAGCCTAACATGTTTGGTGGTGAGCTTTATACTTAATCATTACTCAGCATGTATGCACTTGGTATGAAAAGTATGTCTGATGCTAAGTTCACAGCAGTGGCATGTGTCTGCCCTCTAGGACATGTCTACCCACTGGGAGGTGTCTAACCAATAGGAGTTGTCTACCCATTGGGAGAAATCTGCTCACTAGGACCTGTCTACCCACTAGGACCTGTCTACCCACTAGGAGATGTCTACCCACTGGGAGGTGTCTAACCAATAGGAGTTGTCTACCCATTGGGAGAAATCTGCTCACTAGGACCTGTCTACCCACTAGGACATGTCTACCCACTGGGAGGAATCTGCTCACTAGGAGCTGTCTAACCACTGGGAGGTGTCTGCTCACTAGGACCTGTCTAACCACTGGGAGGAATCTGCTCACTAGGACCTGTCTAACCACTGGGAGGAATCTGCTCACTAAGACCTGTCTAACCACTGGGAGGAATCTGCTCACTAGGAGCTGTCTAACCACTGGGAGGTGTCTGCTCACTAGGACCTGTCTAACCACTGGGAGGTGTCTGCTCACTAGGAGCTGTCTAACCACTGGGAGGTGTCTGCTCACTAGGACCTGTCTAACCACTGGGAGGTATCTGCCCACCAGGAGCTGTCTACCCACTGAAGTGTGTCTGTCCACCAGGACCTGTCAACAACTGGGGAAGGGGGGGGGGGGGGGGACGAAGGCCCAGC
>NW_017308093.1:73399-82759 GCF_000935625.1 Nanorana parkeri | reverse complement strand
GGGTTGGGCCCCCCGGACGCTGTAAAAACGTGGGGAGGGGGGGGGGGGGAGTTCAGATTCCCAGTGAATTTGGTATGTTTTATTTGCAATGTTTAGATGAAGGTGACCGAGAGTGTGCTTGTCAGACCAAAATTTACTTTCAAAAGCAGTAAGCATGAAGGGGTGGGGGGTTGTGGGGAAGGAGAGACAAAAATGTTGTTGTGCGCTTTGCTGAAAGGCCATGACACTATCTGATGAAAATAAGGAATAAATATCTTAAAAGTTATGTAAATGCGACCACCTAAATTGTGCAGTACGGTCAATGCCTGGTGGACAACAAAGAATTCTAAGTAAAGGGAGATAATGTAATAATGAGCCCTCCTAAGAGTTAACAGAATCCCAAAGACGCAGTATATGAGCCAAGATGGGGTTTAAAATGTTCAGGAGGAAGCTGAGGAAGAGTGGCTATGGGTATCAGATGGCACTCTATTCGATCAAAGGAGGCCCAGAGAGGGAGGTCATGAGTGGCATGGAGATGGGATTGGGAAGCAATACGGTGATTGTTGGGTACAGCTGAGCTAAGCCCCCTGCTAACTTTGGGGCAAACAAGATATGTTTGTTCAATCTAGGCTCAAATGTGCCCTAAATAAATTGCAGAAGCTCATGCTGTTGGATTTCATAGGATATCAGCTGGCATAGAGATCAGAAGGATACAAAAAGCATACAGTACCTAGGTAGGTATGTCATCTTGACTGCGTGGAATCTACCAAACCATGATATTGGGAAACATTACCAAGATTTGAGGAGAGAATTTAACTGTCTGAAAAAAATGGGAAAGTCCATCCAAGGGAACAGATAAGAAGATTGAAGAGCTGCGAGCGTCCGAGGCGATAAAGTGACTTACATAGCTTTCCATTTATATTGATTTACATGGAGACCTGAAAGGGCTTCAGAATCGTCTGGTCAAGGTAGGGGATTGGGGAGGGAAATATCTGGAGAAGTAAGAGACATTAGTATATCATGCGCAAAAAGAGCTTATGGTCAACTCCAGGGGTCTCTATTCCCTTGACATCAGTGTTCATATGTATAGCTTCTGGCAAGGGTCCGAGCCCCAAAATAAATTGTGTGGGTGAAAGTGGGCAACCCTGCCAGGTACCTCTTCGTTCGGGAACAGTATCGGAGCATTTGGGCGCGTACGAGTACTCACCCAAATACTCATATTGGCACCGATACCGATACTAGGGGCATGCTCATTAGGGTGCATCCCTAATGAGAACCCCACATGAGGTTTCAGCTGCTGTGTTACCACTAGGTACATGCACCCTCTCTGTATGTTTTGTTTTATAAGAGTTTTATTGAAAAATTGATAAATGAATACAAACGACAACAGTTTAGGTCTAGCAAAAACAAAGAAGCACATGTATGAAACCAGAGGTGTGTAAATGCACAAAGGTAACAGTCCGGAAGTTACTGACAATTGTGAGGTTGACTGGAGAGCAGGTGTATCGGCAGGAGTAAACATTGAAGCTCCAGACCCAACATAGGACATCCCGCAGCAGCCACAGGGCTCAGGGGGCTCCCTACATGCCCTGACCATTATCACTGATACAGAAAGTGATGACAAATGCAAAATTTGCCACCAGAACAAGGGGTAGGGCTAAATTTTGACAACTGTCTGAAAAGGGTACTTTCTCTCACTTTGTGAAGAATGTTCTCACTTCCTGTTCCATCTCTTGGACAGGAAATGAAGTTAAGTGAAAAATCCAAACCACAGACAAAAAAACCTGGCAGGGGTTTTAACCCTTCCCTTCTCCTTTTAAATGTGAAAAAAATATTTAAATACACTATAGGTCTGTAGTAGGGATGCACCGATACCGATACTAGTATCTGTAGCGATACCAAGTATTTAGACGAATACTTGTACTTGCCCAAATGTTCCTGATGCTTATCCCGATACTGGAACTTCTGGTATCAGGAAGCCGGGCGGCGAGTCATTACATGCCGCCCTGCTTCCTGATTGGTCGGAAAGCCAGAGGTGGCTTCCCGGCCAATCAGGAAGCTGGGGGGCAGGTAATGACTCACCCCCCAGGCTTCCTGATTGGTCGGGAAGGCAGCTTCATGCTCCCTGGTCACCAGGGAGCATGAAGCCGCCTTCCCGGCCAATCAGGAAGCCGGGCGGGGTGTAATGACTTGCAGCCTGATTCGGCAAGAAGCTGGCCAATCAGGAACCCTGGTGGTAAGTCATTACCTGCTCCATGACTTCCTGATTGGCCATAAACTTGCCTCCATGCTTCCTCGTCTCCTGGTGATGAGGGAGCATGTAGCTGGCTTCCCGGCCAATCAGGAAGCCGGGCAGCGGGTAATGACTTGTCCCTCGGCTTCTTGATTGGCTAGAAAGCTGGCTCTATGCTTCCTTGTCACCTGGTGACAAGGGAGCATGGAGCCGGCTTCCCGGTTAATCAGCAAGCTGGGCGGCGAGTTATTACACGCCTCCCGCCTTCCCGGCTAATCAAGAAGCTGGGCTGCAAGTCATTACACGGGAAAACCGGTATTAGTTTATGTAGCCGGTATGTAGCAATAAATTCAGTATAACACTATGACCTTAAAGCTGAACTCCGGGCAAAAAAACTTTCATTAGAATACATTCCTCAATAGCCACAGAGGATGTAAATCCACTTTGTTTGCGTCAAACCCAGTTAATACATTGCAAACATTGCAGTGACATCATTACTGTGCTCTACATAGGCTGTGCAGAGAACAGAGCTGTGATAGGGGCCCAGCATGGTCCTCCCACTACAGGTGGCCTGCAGAAAACTACAGGAGGAGGCGGAGACAAGACCAGTCACCCTGCACAAGGAGAGAGAGCAGCAGTGAGCGGTGTTTATTACAGGGGGGGGGGTGGAGACAAGACCAGTCACCCAGCACAAGTAAAGAGAGAGGCAGTGAATGGTCTGTATTAAGAAACTCCTGCACAGAGGCAAAGTGCTGAAGTTGTTTCATGCTGGATAACTGCAAATATCTGGAAGGAATACACAAAGGACACCAAGATTCAAGTAAGAATATACATTAAGCCACTACATAATAGAATGCAAGCTCTTTGAACCACACAATCAAAAATTAAAAAGTAGAAAAACCAATACCATGGTGATTTCTTTGCCCATCGCTCGAGGGGACTTTACCGTCGGGGACTGCTCTTCATCTGACATCAGTAACTTTGGGTTGTCGATGCCTCCGAGGACACCGCGTCAAAAATAAAGGCACGGCTGGCAGGCATAAAGTGTCCGCTGACTCTGGAAGACCATCCTGAGGAAGTTATGATACCTTGTAGAGGTGAATCTGAGAGATCACAGCCGGATCAACAATGAGAGAAAGGGGGGTCTAGATGGCCAGAGTAGACTTCCTTAAATCCACCTCTTCACCCTTGTTTATAATATCCTGTTGGGTAATCCCAGGTGAGATTGGCTGCTTGTGATCCCAAAACAGCGTCTTTGTGTTAATTTTCTTTGCAATTGATCATTTCTCTTTGGAATTCCATCCTATTCCTGGTCAGACTCTTAATTTTTCACTCTGGAATACATTGCAAAATAAAACCTGGACCCACTCAACTAAAAAACGATGCCTCGCTGATCTCCTCGCCTGCAACGTTCCATAGATGAAAATTGATCCCCTTTCGGATTTATCTTGCCAATTTTCCCAGCGGATCGGCGGATGATCCTAGAGCAGAAGGTGTAAATCCCGCCGGGAGGGATGGCGATAGTTTCTGGATAATCTGGTGCAAATCCTTCTATAAAATATCATCTTGGCTTGACCCCCGGTGGTGCAATCTTGGCTTTTCGGCTCTTCCTACAAGAATTATCTTGCCAATAATTCAATTTTCCTCTTCATACGCGAAACCTTTTGTGTCGTTCATTCAACTCTTCTGACGGTTCCTGAAGTTCTGCATTATTGCTTATCCACCTTTTGTCTCTGGCAGGCTTGTCGGCGCAGCTCTGTCTCTGTCTGCTGCCCTTGATGTCCCCTCTCTTGTATGGTCAGCCTGTTGTGGAAAGTTTTTTTCTTTTGAAATCCTCAGACTGATATCATCAAGGGAATAAATCCCAGCCCTCCACAGAGGGAGAGGGGAGGAGGTGGAGGAGGTGGAGGAGGAGGAGGAGAGGAGAGAGCGAGGCAGGGAGGGAGAAGAGTCCTGGCAAGGCAGGGAGGAGGGAGCAGAGGACGATGAAGAGAAGCAGCAGAGATAGAGCTGCAGGAGAGATGATAGAGGGAGCAGGGGGATTCTGGGACAGGTAGGGGGCAGCTCAGGAGAAGTTGGGAATCTGAAGACAGAAGGGGTAAGGGTAAGTGGGCTGGTCAGAGTGCAGGAAGGGAAGGAAAGAGTGAAGGAGGAGGGAGCAGCTGATATGGCAAAAGTTCATAACAAGGTTACTCAGTTCTTGTGGGAATAGGCGCTGTGGGAGACTGTGAATGAGCTATCAATTAAGGGATCAGGGTCCCTAAACCTCTGAACATTCACCATCAAATCAAGGATAGACATACACAGGTAGACGTAGCAGGCACTCAGACCTCTGTCTGTCCTCAAATGATGTGCAATTGCAAGTTTTTTAATCTTTTTTTTAAATCTACTTCTAATTAACCTTTTTTTTTTTTCTCTCCATTTTTGCAGTCCTGCTGATCTCTCGTATCTCATGCATGTATACAGGACTTATATAAAGTGCCGACAGTGTGCACAGCGCTTTACAAAATAAAGGGAGACAGTACAATTACAATACAAGACGAGAGGTTTAGGAGGGTCTTGCTCATAAGAGCTTACAATCTAAAAAGGGAGGGGCAAGTTATATAAAAAGGTAACGTTCAGACGTTCGGGTAACGACACAGGGGCACAATTGGGAAACAGAAAAAGAGCGTTGTCACCCTATAAGATGAACAAGAATCTTCATGGCGGGATCGCCACAGATTATTTTAATGAAAGCTGCAGATATGCAAAGATTAAAAATGACTTTCAAAATTGCATGAGCTTGATAAAGCTTGTATGAGAGTTTAGTGATTGGATTTATATTTTAAGACATATGCATAGGGGTGAAACAGTTAACACTTCAGCTACTTCTGAGATAGCAGCCCGGGACCCCAAAACTCTAGGGTGCTCTATTCTGCCTACAGCATCCAAGCAGCTTATGTATGAACTGCGGTACAGCCCTTCCTACTCTTCTTGTCTTCCTATTGGATGGTATGGCTGTCCATCACACTTTTTGGTCAAAAGGAACAGGAAGGAGCCAGCCATGAAAGCTGGAGTAGTTGCTTGCAGAATAGAGCACCCCTCATTTACATGGTCTTAGGGTTCTCTGGCATTAACCGAACATCACATCTTAGGTAACAGTCAATTACGGTTTGCAGCAATAGAAGAATTCCCAGTAGCTTGTCTGGCACCAAGCTTTAGGTACGTAAAAGTAATGAACCATGCTAAAAGATAGCCACCTTACCCAACGCACAGGAAGGATCAGAGTGTACAGATTGCTTTTCTACTTGTAACAATTGGTGTTCCAAGAAAGCAGTGCAATAAAGTATATGTAAACCAATAATAATACAATAATGTGATTATTACAGTTGTTTTTCTGATATTCGGTGACCGAAAGAACACCTTTTCTGTTAGGATGATTGCCTATGGTTATAAAACTGCATTATGTTATGTATAAACAAACAATCTCAGCATATTTGTTGCCAAAACACTGGAATTCAAAGCAAAACTCGAGTCATGCCGTGAGAGATGATATATACCAACTACAGTCATGTTACAGGGGTAATAAGACACTCAGGAGCCGGGTTACTGTAATATGAAGTTACAGGGGGTAATGAGACACTCAGGAGCCAGGTTACTGTAATATGAAGTTACAGGGGGTAATGAGACACTCAGGAGCCAGGTTACTGTAATATGAAGTTACAGGGGGTAATGAGACACTCAGGAGCCAGGTTACTGTAATATGAAGTTACAGGGGGTAATGAGACACTCAGGAGCCAGGTTACTGTAATATGAAGTTACAGGGGGTAATGAGACACTCAGGAGCCAGGTTACTGTAATATGAAGTTACAGGGGGTAATGAGACACTCAGGAGCCAGGTTACTGTAATATGAAGTTACAGGGGGTAATGAGACACTCAGGAGCCAGGTTACTGTAATATGAAGTTACAGGGGGTAATGAGACACTCAGGAGCCAGGTTACTGTAATATGAAGTTACAGGGGGTAATGAGACACTCAGGAGCCAGGTTACTGTAATATGAAGTTACAGGGGGTAATGAGACACTCAGGAGCCAGGTTACTGTAATATGAAGTTACAGGGGGTAATGAGACACTCAGGAGCCAGGTTACTGTAATATGAAGTTACAGGGGGTAATGAGACACTCAGGAGCCAGGTTACTGTAATATGAAGTTACAGGGGGTAATGAGACACTCAGGAGCCAGGTTACTGTAATATGAAGTTACAGGGGGTAATGAGACACTCAGGAGCCAGGTTACTGTAATATGAAGTTACAGGGGGTAATGAGACACTCAGGAGCCAGGTTACTGTAATATGAAGTTACAGGGGGTAATGAGACACTCAGGAGCCAGGTTACTGTAATATGAAGTTACAGGGGGTAATGAGACACTCAGGAGCCAGGTTACTGTAATATGAAGTTACAGGGGGTAATGAGACACTCAGGAGCCAGGTTACTGTAATATGAAGTTACAGGGGGTAATGAGACACTCAGGAGCCAGGTTACTGTAATATGAAGTTACAGGGGGTAATGAGACACTCAGGAGCCAGGTTACTGTAATATGAAGTTACAGGGGGTAATGAGACACTCAGGAGCCAGGTTACTGTAATATGAAGTTACAGGGGGTAATGAGACACTCAGGAGCCAGGTTACTGTAATATGAAGTTACAGGGGGTAATGAGACACTCAGGAGCCAGGTTACTGTAATATGAAGTTACAGGGGGTAATGAGACACTCAGGAGCCAGGTTACTGTAATATGAAGTTACAGGGGGTAATGAGACACTCAGGAGCCAGGTTACTGTAATATGAAGTTACAGGGGGTAATGAGACACTCAGGAGCCAGGTTACTGTAATATGAAGTTACAGGGGGTAATGAGACACTCAGGAGCCAGGTTACTGTAATATGAAGTTACAGGGGGTAATGAGACACTCAGGAGCCAGGTTACTGTAATATGAAGTTACAGGGGGTAATGAGACACTCAGGAGCCGGGGTACTGTAATATGATGTTCCAGGGGTAATAAGACACTCAGGAGCCGGGTTACTGTAATATGTTACAGGTGTAATAAGACACTCAGGAGCCGGGTCACGGGGGTAATAAGACACTCAGGAGCCGAGTTACTGTAATAAGATGTTACAGGGGTAATAAGACACTCAGGAGCTGGGTTACTGTAATATGTTACAGGGGTAATAAGACACTCAGAAGCCGGGTCACGGGGGTAATAAGACACTCAGGAGCCGGGTTACTGTAATATGATGTCACAGGGGGTAATGAGACAAGGGTAAGGGGCCGTGTCATCCGGCTTTGGACTTGTATCGGTGGCATCAGTTGGATGTCATTTTGAGGTGCTGCTGAGATAATTCAGAATTTATGGTCCATATGATCTGCATCAAAGAGGTTTTGAATTCCTATAGACTTGTATGTTAATACAACACTCCCCGCATGAAGCGAACCAATGCCCATCAACACAGGCACTTACTGTAGTCATATCTGATAGGGGTAATAGTCTTTGCTATAATACTGTCTGTGTCCTCCAATGTCATATTGACACATTTCGGGGACGGCATGCTATAGTGAACAATTTAAAAGCCGTAGAGATCTTATCAGGGTGTGATAAAGAACATTCACGGGTCATGGTGTCATATTTTAAAATCCTAAAACCTATAATTAATATTTGTGAAAAACCAGCAATTACTGTGTATGTTATGTCGTCCTTGAACTGCTCAAATTACCCTCATCACAGACCAGCCTTGCTGAACATTTCTGTTGCTATCTGCCAATTAAGTTCAGGTTTTCGTGCCAACTTAGCTTGCTTTCTATGCCACTCAGAATGTGTCATCTTCACGTCTTCCAATATGCTGCTATCCTGTTCAATATCACATCATCCTTTACCAAATCACTATAGGGGTCTACTTATATACAATTTGCAGAGCCATTCGCCCTGCGAATCTCTGAAAACTTTCATTCTGTGCACAAAAACAAATGTCAGAATCAGGTCAAATGTAATGCTGCTAAATGGCCAGTAGATGGAGCTGAGGAGGATAGAAAATAAGTATTTATTAGTATTTTATTATTGATATTATTTTTAGTTTAAACTTATTGGTACATGTCTCCATGGCGGTGTCCAACTTCACAGGTCTTTTCTGACATTTTATTAGCCCTAAAAATGGAAATAATTTAACAAGCTTTGCCCCCAATAAACTTCAGTAGGATTTGCCTTTAGGTTTATGTTTGCCGAATTTCTAACAAGATTTGCAGAGGCCTTGGGAAAACAAACCCAGGCAGATTTGCCCTTCACTAGTCTCCTGTGCCCCAGGCCATGGTAACACCATTAAACTGTGCCGGTATGCTGACTCATTATTCTACAATTCCCCATCACAATATATCAGCATTTTATGAACCAGTATCGTTATACTAGTCTCCTGCACCCCACCACCCTCCCATGCCCAGTTCCATTGTACCAGTTTCCTGTTTCACCTCTTTGTACCAGTCTACTTTCTCACCAAGGAACCGTACCAGTCTCCTGTCCTTTTGCTTTGCACCAGTCTCCTGTCTCATTATACTGTACCAGAGCCTACCATGCCCATCACAATGTACCAGTCTCCTGCCTCACCACACTGCACCAGTCAAAAAAGTCAATATATAAAAACAAAATACCCACAATGACAAATATACATTGCACAAATAAGAAAAAGAGTGAGCATGCAGGAAAATAGAGGGATGAGCAGCCAACATGATCACATAAGTCTCTGAATGGATGAAAAATCCCCTGGGGGGGTAGTTACCCACCTTATGCCTGGCGTCATCCTCTCCATCAGTGGTCAGACAGCGATAGGCTTGTAGGACAATGCCCCAACTCATATCAAGATCCAAAGACAGGCTACTGCGTGAGCCCGGGTCCCCAAACATAGTGGCCCCCTGGAAAACATAATGGATATAGTCGCATGCTAGTCAGGGTGGCAACATTTGTAAAAATATTTTTTCCTTTCTTTGTAAGGTAAATATTATTATTATAACTATTATTATTATTAATATTATTACTACTGTTTTTATTTCTAGTATTACTATTATTATTATAATAATTATTATTACTATTATTATTATTTCTATTACTTTTATTATTATTATTATTAT